>NW_003852400.1:11520207-11657851 GCF_000181295.1 Otolemur garnettii | reverse complement strand
TAGGTGCCTGAGGGCTGTCTACTTTAGCTGGAGAGAGAGAGACAGAGTATCTTAGAGAGAGTAAAGCAGTCTTCTTAGAACAGATAGAGCTTAGTAATCTTCGGCAGAGAGACGCCGTGCTGGCGTGCTGCAGGCAGGGGAGGAGACAGTCAGAGTAACCGCATCCATGAGAGAATGCCCACGCTCCTGACTGCCTTCTCCTCCAGCCTAATATAAGGCTGAGCTCATGCCTCTCAGCACCACAGGTGTAGAGATCGCCAATTCACCAATGCTCTCATCTCGCGAGCTCACTTATGCTTGTTAGAACCAAATCTCTCTCCATGCCCTTTTCATCAAGGTCTTCCATACAGGTATTTCCTATAACTCTCACTCCTCCTAGCCAGAGGCTATACGGGCTACTACAGATGGGGTGGCAGGAGTCTGGGTAAGAATGGGTTATAAACACAGGCGTTTGAGGTTTCTGTGAGCTATGATACCGTGGCCCTCTATCTCAAGGGTAGCAAAGTGAGACAGTGAAAAAAACATGGGTTATGGAATTATAATTTGGAATTTGCATGGGGAGAAGCAATATTAATGTTGTCTCCTAGATTCTAGAGTGTGGGGAATAAAGAGAGCGATCCTTTGAAAGGACAAAGGGACTCAGCAGGAAGCCATATCCCCATTGTATTAGTTTTGTATGGCTGGTGTGATTACCACAGACTAGTGGATTAAAACAATGTAATTTTTTAATCTCATTGTTCTGTGAGTGAAAAGTCCAAAATGAGTCTCAATGAGCTAAAAGTGACATGTCAGCAGGACTATGTATCCTCAGAAGGCCACGGAGGGAGAATTGACTTCCCTGTCTTTTCAGGCTTCTGGAGAGCTCCCTCGTCCCTTTGTATGGGTCATTGCTCCATCTTCAGAGCCAGCACTCATGGGTCTGTGTCACTCCAGTCCCTCTACTTTCACCGTCACATCTTGTCCCTTTAAGTTCCCATGTAAACATATTGAGCCCACCTGGATAAATCAGGGCAGTCTTCCCAGCCCCAAGTCCTTAACTCAGGCCCATCTGCAAAGCCCCTCTGCCAAGTAAGGTAATACAGTCACAGGTTATAAGAATGATGACAAGGATCACTTTGAGGCTTTATTATTCTGCCTATTATGGAAACTATGACTCAATTCAGGCGAAAGGTTTTAGAAGCATGTTGCAAATTGAGTGTGATGTTAGATTTATTTGCTGCGAAATCAAGATTTCAGAAGACAAGGTGACGAGGTTTGAGAGGAGCAGCAAAATTGGGTCAGAAACCTGGTTTAGTATTCATATGATCTCTGATGGAAATGATCTTTCTGAACTAGTTCCTGCAATAATCCTTTCAATGTTACACCTGTTATCCAAGATAGTTAGAATGTTATTCTAAGAAGTTAGAATTAGGTTTTTTTGAGTATGTTCATTTAAGAGGCAAACTCCAGGTTTGACTGGCCTAATTATAGATTTTTTTTTTTTTAGAAATGTCACAAAGCATTGGTTTAGTATATGTGGAAGATCAAGTTCTTATTCCACTATCACTTGTTTAGCTATTCTAAGCTGTCAGCCAAATATGCTTTAGGCCATGATTGCACATAATGTGCTTATATAAACTTTAAGGTCACTCACATTTGTCACAGGCAGCTGAATGGTTGTGATGACATTATTAATAGTTGTATCAAGAATTGAGGCTAGGTTCAAAAAAATTTAAGGTAAAGTTGTGTATAATTATAGCTATACTGGAATCTTAAGGCTCTCATGAAAAGTGTCATCCCTTTACTAGCTTTTCCTGTCAAATGTTACTGTACTAAAATCATAACAGCTCATGCTATAAAACAGGTCAACATATTGTTATAACTTTGCTTTTTACCATATGTTTGAGTAAATTAAACAAAGATATGTTAAGCTTTTTAAAGACATACCCTTATTCCACTCCTATAGAAAGATATGATATGTTCTGGTTAATAAAAAGAAATATGAATCTTTCTGTGCTAGGTGACAACGTTGTAATGAGGTGATTTAAATGCTCATCTAACAGGCATCCAAGTTTGGGGACAAGGTCAAAGAATACCTGTGAAAAGGATAAGACAAGGGAATTACAAAACTTGTTCAAAGGAACCGCTATATTGTTACAAATATTATAGTCTTCAAAATACACAGTAGTGTCCAAACTTCAGAAGTATCACAGTTAGCAATCTAAGCTGATACTGTCTAGCATTTCTGTGTTATTTCACTGCTAGAATATTACTAACCATATGTCATCCTGGATGAACGGAATGAATGTGTCCTCTAAAGACTTGGACTTTTCTTCCTTCATATATAAAGAAAACGGTACTTATTTAAAGCAGTGATGCTCCAATAGTTTGTCTTTAAAATAAAAAAATCATTTGTGGGCTAAAAAATTAGGAACTAGGGAACACATACATATTCAAAATTAAAATGATACGGCTACTTTTAAGGTTTGCAAAATGCAGATTTTCAGCAGTGATATAAACGTAGACCAGACAGTTTCCTTGTTATTTTAAAATGATTGGTGGTGAAAACTAGGGGAACAAGTCATCAAATAAATGGGAGCTAGGTATTTGAAATCTTCTGGAGACAAGTGAGAAGGCTCAGTCAAGGTGCATCCGAGTTTTGACCAGAGGCACCAACTTGAGAATGTTGCGTCCTCAATAGTGGAGGCGCATGTTCTCAGGGTTGGGTCTGAAGTTTTATAGAGGAGTGAGTCTTTCCCGGGCTTACAGAGATTTACATATTGCCCAGAATTGTGCCTCATAGATAGCTAAAAATTTCAGGATGATTCTGTGTCCACTTAATTGCTTTCAAAATGTCAGGGTTACAGATTTCTTGGCAAATACAGTTTCCTGTTGACTCAGTCACTTCTTGTTGAAAGTTGAACATGCTGCTATGTCAGATACTTGATGGCACAGATGCATACTGAAACTCGGAAGTCAGTGATAGCCTCGGGAGCCTACCTTATGTTTTCCACTTACAAAATCCTGTGACTTTTCCAAGAAATTCTATGTTCATTTCCATCATCCAATTCTGCAGTTGTAAAAATTCTGGGATTCTCTTGATCTTAGAATTCTTTTAGTTTGCATTTTCTATTTGTTTCATGCACTTGACTGTTTAAATCAGGCGTCCTCAAACTACAGCCCATGGGCCACATGCAGCCCACCTAGGACATTTATCCAGCCTGCCGGGTGTTTTTGCGGCCACTGTCTGTCCTGCTTAGCACCCAATTCGTCTTGGGGCCCGCAGTCCGGCCCTCCAACAGTCTGAGGGACAATGAACTCATCCCCTGTTTAAAAAGTTTGAGGACCCTT
Organism: Otolemur garnettii; assembly: GCF_000181295.1. NCBI lineage: Eukaryota > Metazoa > Chordata > Mammalia > Primates > Galagidae > Otolemur > Otolemur garnettii. The sequence goes on along the minus strand of NW_003852400.1, from coordinate 11,654,521 downwards.
GGTGAATGTATTTTGCATCCTTGAATAAGCAATGCAACTTGTTTGGCTCTTGTCATTTCAATTTTGGTGTTTAAGGTGTCTAATTATATCCATTAGATAGAATGACCTCATCAGTTATTAGAGAAAGTCAAAAATGGATTTAAACTATAGAACATCTTGATTTAAGAAGCTCATTGTCTCCTTATTAGCTTTCTGTGACTTTGCCATTGACTATAGTAGCCAAATATTTATAATTAGCTTTCTGTGACTTTGCCATTGACCGTAATAGCCAAATATCATGACACATATAGCACGTCTATTATCCACATTTTACAAAGTAGCATGACTCAGGGGCAAACAGATTCTACATTCACACACTTGGTCCCTGCTTCCTGCTCCTCCATGTAATGCTGTCGGTCTCTTTTGCAAATTTAGGTGAAGCTCTTTCAGCATGAATATGAGCTTGGCAGAGCTAATTCTTTTTCTTTTGGACAAAATTTTCTTGTCATTGCAAATTTTTGTCTATTAGAAATGAACACAAATATCTCTCAAGTTATTTACTGTCATTTATGTATTCCCTGGATTTGTGTATCATAGCTAAATAAACTTTGTGGCTTAAATGTCAAGTTAGCCACATGTCTGGCCCAGGAGGCCACATTTGTTCTACAGGGTATGTTTCACATGAAGGAATGAGACTGGAGAGTAATAGTGGCTGAGTAAGATTAGCATTTGGAAAATATTTGAAAGAGCAGGATTAGATGGGGATTCTAAAATATCATAGAAAGGAAAGTGTGCTAAATATGAATGGTAAGACAAAGGCAGGCCTGATGATTGGAATAAATGAGGTGAGTAGTAAAGTCAAGGTCAAACTTGAAAGATGTGCACTCCACTCTCAGAAGTTACCCATGACTTTAGGATTGTTGTACGTTCATGATTCACAGATGGGCAGTTTTCCCCATAGATGAGCAATACTAACCATGGTCCATTATCCATTAGGTTTTTTCCTACAAAATTTTAGGTAGTGATTTTTATTGTTTTTCTAAAGTACTTTTATAGCATACTTGATGGAGATTAATTATATTTCTAATGAGAATTTTTAAATCTGAAATCTACATTTGGTTCTGTGCTTGAAATAAGAGCCAATAATATAGTTTGTGGAAATATTTGTATGAAGCCAGATACTAAAATTAAAAGTGTGCATGACATTTATGCATATATATTGCAGTGATTACACATCGTTCTCTAAATTATTCAACCTTGAGGTTTATGCAAAGAATATGTAATAATTTAAATGATTGAAAATAAATATTTCAAATTATGGAGAGCAAATTTTATTCTTTTCCAAACTATTCAAGGAAATCATTAATGGCATTTCTGGAATAAAAACTCAAATCTGTTTTTAACATTCAATCTCTTGGTAATCTTTTTCTAGCAAATTTCAATTCCTTTGAAATATTTAACTGATACATCTTAGAATAATTAATCCTGTCTGATCAAATGATAAAAATTGTTAATTTCTTTTATTTCGTCACCATAGTCACCTATACATTTTTTGGGATAGAGAGAACTCATATGGATCTGTAAAATCCATATTATTGATAAAAGTCAGATTGTTTCCAAATAAATTGATGTTATTGGTGCCCTTTTGAAAATGTGTTTCTAAACAATCAGCTTAATATGTTTTATCTGAGCAATTGAGTTATTATTAAAGGTGGCACATTTACAATAGCTTTTCTGGTTTTCTTTCAAGGATCCTCTGTTTCACCTGGACTCACACAGATCTGAGAGAGGAAGGGGCAGATGTCCTTTTGACCCCAGCTCCTCCTTCAGCTCCAGTTTAATTGGTAATTATTGTGGCTGCAGACATCAGGTGGTAGTCATAATGATTTTGAAACTTATTTTTCAACTTCAGTTACATTGTTTCGCTATTTCTTTATATACCCTGCCTTCTCCTATCTATTTACTAGTGCAGGAAGCAATGATATTCTATCTCAAGCCATGCCAACTTGAACAATTTGACTCTAAAATAAGTGTGGATGCTATGAAGTATGTGTGTCTCATTCTGAGAAAACAAATTGTCACTTAATACCCAATTAAGACATTTTGTATGGTGCTATTTACTGCTTACAAAATGCCAGAGAAATGAAGCTGTTTTAATATACGTCAATTCTTTATGTGTAAAATACTTTGTGACTTTAGAGAACTTTCGGTCTTTTTGGTAAATTTCACTGTTACCAGAATTGAGCAGAAAAAGGTGTCTCTGTTGAGACTCCAAATTTGTTTAAATGGTTATTCCACAATGTAAACCAGAGGGGTTAACCAGCTCAAACTATCACTACATGTACGTGTTGAAGTAAAGGAATAGATTGACAATGTCTGATCTCGATTTCAATTTGATTGAATTTAACTATGAGTTATCTAGGAGCCTTACTTAAGACACAATGGGACACTTTGTCTTTTATATTATTTGTGATTGAAAATGACACACTTGTCAAAGCATTCTAGCACTGTGACAGCACAGACAGGTAGATGAATTCCTAGTATTGAAGACAGCAATCCCCAACCCCTATCCTGTTTGTTAATAGACATGGTTTTTCCCTCAGCCGTGAGTCTGATATAGGTAGTACACAGAGAGGCGTGTTTCTGTTACATTTACAGTGTTTAGAGATATATGCTAATATTAGTATATGTCATGTTTTCAGAAAATGAGAAAATCAGACAGATTTCCCAGTCTAAATAAACTCTTAAATCTTCAAACTCCCAACTGAAGTTTAAAATGTTCCGCCTGATGTAGAGTCAATACAGAAGCGACGGTGTATTTTCCCTCCCTTATTACAGACCTTGGATTTTGATGAGCTTTGCATTTTACTCCCTGGACTCCCCCATCCCAATTCCAGTACTCAAGTCCAAAAAGTAAAGCATTTAAAAATATGTAGAAAAATGTTCATGTTAGCTCTAATTAATAGGAAACATTTGGCTTCACTTTGGCTGCCTAAATAGGCAAGACTATAAAGTAAGAATTTCACATAATTGTGTTGTTGTAAAAATAAGTTATTCATAGACTTGAAGGTAAAATGTTTAAAAAACAATTTTGAAGAAAATTATTTTGAAATCATTTGTGTGCACATCCATGCACGCCCACAGGGTGTCTGTGTGTGGAAGGACAGTAAGGAAAAGAGACTTTAAACATGAGAACAGAATTGCTTAGTTAAATTAGAGGAAATCAACACCTGAGAAATGACACTTCTGATGAATTTCAGATCCATAAATGGAGAGAATATGACCTAAATCTGTACATCTGTTAGACTCATACAATCTTTTTCTAAAGTCTTTAGTGATTTTGGCTACTTAGTCTATTTAAGATTTTAATATGCCTGAAGACAGACTTTTTCTTTCATGATATCATATCTTGCACAGAATCGGCCAGTAAACTTTGAACGAAACACTCATTGAGGTTCTTAAACACACAAAAAATAAACTAGGGACTATTTCCCATAAGAACATAAAGTTGGAAGTTAAAAATTACACAATCTACAGAGCCTGTCTAGTGAAATCCTAAGGGATATTAGAAAATCCATTATTTTTAACATTTCATTGAAATGGTTAAAATTAATTTCTATAGCCACTGTGATATTCAGCCCTCAGCTTCCCTGGAGCTTGTTTATGCATGAATCCAGGAATTTAAAACTGAAACTTTTAAGAAGCGAAATATTACTGAAGGGACATTTCTAAGTGAGTTTCATTGAACTTGCAAATCAAATTACATTACGCTGAAATGTGAAGTGCTTCCCATCTGGGTGGGTTGTTTCGCTTATTCAGAAGAGAAATCAAATCAAAGGAGCCCTCCAAGCTAAACAGGAAAGTTAGAGAATAATCCCTCCAAAGAAGGGAAATAAAAATATAATTCTTCACATTTATCCACTCACTTTCATCCCAAAGTACCTTGGAGAGATCATTGATTCACTGTGGAAATGCGGCAGCCACTGGAGGGAAACCTGATAACCTATATGAGCCAGAAACCTTCAAAGCAGGGAAGGGAAAATAATTCCCCCCGTTGAAAAAGCAGCAGGAATGTCAGCTGCAAAAATGGAGCTACCTGAGTTGGAATTTGGCGAGCTCGAGGCAGCTTACTGACAGAAAAAGAATGTGCGCGTATTAGCCTGGTATTTTATGACCGCACAAGCTCTCTGTGATGGGGGAAGACAAGACCCCAATAAAGACGGCTATCTGTAGGCCATCGCTGCTTCTGTGTTTTTCTGTCAGGTCATACATGTTTAAGGCTCGCTCACAGGGAGACAAATGGAATGATGAAACATTAAAGTCAGGTGCAATACTCAAAACGACAGGCCTCGAAGGAATAAAGCAGATTGTACCAATAGGAGAATTTCCTATATAATTTCTTAACTTTAGATGTAATTTTAATTCAGTTGCCTTAAATTCAGTTGACTTAAGGTAAAAGACTATTGAAAATTTGAATAAATATTAGCAGTTATTTGATAGGGGAAAGATAAGTTCATCGACATTTTTAAATTAAAGTCACATTCTAATTTAGAAAAAGTTAATAACTAAGGATTCAATGTGAAAAGCATTTAAAGAGTAAAGGAAGTTTCTGAGCTATGTTCTGTAAGTTCAGAAACCAATTGAAAAGAAGTCATATTAAGTAGCCTTGCTCTGAAATGCCTGCCACTTTGTAGTAACATATCTTGGTGGCATATAAATTTATGCCTCAGATAGAATATTTCTGCATATTTAGGCACGTTTCCCCCCAGTGTGATTACTAATACTGTGATAAAGTGGTTTAAGTAGTGGGGCATGGTGGCTCATACCTGTAATCCTAGCACTTTGAGAGGCCGAGGTGGGTAGACCTCCTGAGGCCTGGAGTTTAAGACCAGCCTGAGCCATATAGCAAGACCCTGCACCTACAGAAAGATGAAAACTTAGCCAGGTATGGGGGCACAGGCCTGTGGGCCCAGCTTCTCGGGGTGCTGAGGCAAGAGGATCACTTAACCCCAGGAGTTTGAGGCTTGCAGTGAGCTTTGATGATGCCCCTCTGGATTGGTGGATAAAGCCAGACCTGCTCAACATTTAAATTTTTTAAAAGTGGTTTTTTAAAGTCGTGATCTGAGGACTACAAAGCATTACAACCTGGTTTTAAGAATACCTAGTTCAGTGAATTTTTCAGTAAAACAAATTGTTGCACTGCTTTCCTGTCTTCCAAATTATCCAAGATACCTGCTACTTATTTTTTCAAAAATCAAGATTAGTGACAGTCCCAATTGAAATCCAGGAAGTATATTATTTCATATGTCACTTTGGCCAAAATGAAAATATTTGTTGTCTCATGTTTGATATAACATTATAATTCTCATTCAATTGAATATCTTCAGTGACTTTAAGGTCCCTGATACTTGCTCCTTTCAATGCATTTGTCATTTTTCCCCCCACTTTATTTTGGCCCATAGCTGTGTTGCCAGTTCCTGATGTAATTTCATCCCGCCGGGCCTGAATGTGATCTGAATGCACGTTGCCAGTGCTTGGGAGGAAAAAAAAAATCACTCGGATCTGTTCTGCATCTCTTGACGCTTTGCTTTGAAAGTGTTAACTCTGTGGAAATAATTTAGGGATATTTTAAGCAAATGACCACTAGTAAGATATTTTATACCCCATAAAATTTGTCCTGGTATGTTGTTCAGTGTTACAATTAAAACTGCAAAGTTTACACCCACTAAAATCATCTTCCTGAAATTTCTTGTCTTAATAAGACCTTTGTGAATATATATCCTCATTACATATTCTGGAAATTAAAAGGCAGTGTTGACTGAAAGTTGAAATACACACAGGGAACATTTAAGTGATTATTACAAGTTCTTAATAACAGAGCTTTTTAAAATATGTTTCCTTTTAATTAACTACATTAATATTCAGGAATATAAATGGCATAAAGATTAGAAGAGTACATAAACCCTAAATGAAGTCAGACTACACGTATGTGTCTTTATAATCACGACCTCCACATACACAAGTGAATGTGCTGACTTACTTTGTGAATTCACCCCGGCCATATAAAAACCTAGACTTCAAGTTATTCCCTCACTACATTCCCGTCCCTAAAGAATATCTACAATTTCTTGTCCAATATTGCTGTTCTCACACTTGGCCGAGGGCTCATTATCCACACGCTTACTGTAGCTTCTGGATGTGACTGCTTGTCCCCAAGGAGCCGTCTGAACACTTTGTTTATGCTTTCCGCTCAAGGGAAAAGCAAGAATGACTATGCTCCACTCTCCAATTATATTCTCTGCCTGAGAATCTGGCCTAACTGTGATGGTATCCATGTCACTGGTTTGTACCAAGAAAATTCAAGAGTATAGCTATGAGTGCCAGCAAATGCAAATAAACAGACTCGTTTTTTTTTTTCCTTCACATCTCAAAAATTACCTTAATATAACAAATACGACAATAGCGTTTTGAAGAGTTAGCCTTAAGACTAATTATCATGCCATTAGCTTAAATCTTCATGATGGTCCCCACCCTGCAATGGGCTCCCAGAGAGGCCCAGGGGACCTCCTGCATGTGCAGTAAAACTCAGTGGTTCTGAGGTGACCCGTGAACCGTGAGGTAGGCCTGACCCATTCGGTGTAAAAGAACCACTGGCCATAAACATTGCCTCTTGGCTGCTTTGCCTTCTTGCCATGGTAATGGAGGCCGGTTAGCGTCCCTCTGTGGTGAGGCTGGCTTACTCTGTGAACTTTCTTACTCTGTCAATCTATCTTTTCCTCACTTTGTTTTATGCTTTCAAAAATATGCTAATTATTTGGCAAATCAAAACAACCCCAAAGTCCAAACTAAATACCTAATAAAATCACTTGTTTTTCCTGCTTCCTTTGAGCCTCTTGAGCAGGATGTTCTATGAACAAACATCTTCCTACTGGAGTACCTGGATCTTTCTCATCCCCACCCTCCCAAGTACGTTTTGGTTTCCTTTCTGGCCATACATGTCATTTTTGCAAACTAGTCCATCTGCCCGGAATAACTTCCTCATGACGTTATAAGATTAACTTGTGAGAGGAGGTAGTGACGTCAGTAGCCACATGCTGGTCCATGACGCGAATGTGTTTCACATTTAGATTTGTAAAACATACATTTACAACATAAACAAGAAAATACTTGTGTAAAACTCAAGATAAGAAGGTCACAATAAACTACTGTAAAATTTTTCTTACCAATTAAGATTAACATGCCCAACGTGGTAAGTAAAAACTCAGATAATATATAGTCCATGAACAAAACTTCTGACAAGTCCCATGAAATATTAAGACAATATAATTTTTAATTACAATTTTAATTAGAATTCATATTGTAAAAATGGAGTATTTCAATTATACATTTAAACTTAAAATTAATTACAAAGCCAAGGCTTAAAGGATTTTCTTATTTTCTTTCTTGTAAACAATTTAGTGTAGGCACAATCTTTTAATCATGATAATGTCCCTTGGGTTGAAACTATTAGGGACAAATTCGAGAGAAAAAAAGTAGAGTCCTTGTGTTAATTAAAATGTAATAAATAACATACAGTCCTTATGGAACAAACTCCAAATATCTCTGTAATTCATATAAATTCCTAATAGCTTTTGCTTTCAATATTGTCTCCCTGAGGCATTTTTGAAAAATCAGAATCTGTCATCCTAAATATTTCTTATTGCATTTCATAGCTTAAATACTCAAAATGAGCTTTAGATATTTTCAGTTAATTCATAAATCCACTCAATTGATTCAACATTTATTGAGCATTTCTGTACTCTGGACATTAGTGAGTCATAATGCCAAATGCATCAGGAGTCAATTAAAATACGGTAGGATGAGCAGTATAATAGAAATAAACAAGGGCTATAGTAGTAGTAGGAACCATTAAACTAGCAAAAGTTTGGTCAGGGAAGGCTTCATGGGGAAGCAGGCAATGGCAAGGTAAAGGTGAGGTGAAGTGGGAAGGGAGATGAGAGCAGGGGAGAGACCACAGAAGTTTGGCAGGTTCAGAGAACCACTTGGAAGTTCCTTTGATTCTATAACTACCTGAGACCATGAGAAGCTGAATAGTTTCACCATGGTCAAAGGCGTTTTCAAGCTTGAGACTTTCACAAATTTCCGCAGTAGAACTACTTCTGCTATTCTTTTTTTGGTACAATGACTATTGTATAAGCATGAAAAGAAGTTAACAGCTTTCAAAATGTCTTGCAAATGTATTTAATTATAAGCATATTTACCAACTAAAATAAACATAACACCAATTGCCATCAGACTCACTATGGTAACAATAATATATGTAAAGTAAAAATTAGTTATTTACATTCTGAATATAAAAATGGAGATAGTTATATTTGTGGTTAAGGTAATTCTTTGTTAAATATGTCTCCATAGACATAGAAAACTGAATCTTTGGATAGCTCTTGTCATCAAAACCCTAAAACACATTTACTATTTTATATGAAATTCTTCATTAAACCATGAATATATGATTTATGCAAAAGTTACTTTTGAACTCTATAATACCAAAATATTGAGTCACAAATTTTCTATATTAATAGGTATAATATTAAGGTACAATGTAGAGGCTATATGTCACTATAAAAAATGATGTTGAGTATTTTTTCTTATTTAATTACTATTAGGTAATATCTGTGCCTAAGCTTTATTCTGATTTTTTTTAATCAATGTATTCTTTTTCTATTTTTCTTAGTATCTATGTTTGGAAACATACATTTCTATTAATTATGAATTTTTTCCTTTAATTTAATAAGATATGAAAGGTGAATCTCAGTTTCTACCAAAGTACATTTGATTCAGTTTAGATAGCTTATAGTTTTCGTACCTGTCCAGCTGCTTTGAACCTTAAGTCATACAGTTCACATTGTGTGTCTGATTGTTCAAACTTTTATGTAAGTACAAAGTGGGAAATTGGGTAAAACTAGAACTACAGATAGATCATTTCTTTTGTACAGATAACCTGCCCTGGATATAGTATTATTTGGTATCATAACATTGCCATCTAGTGGCATCAAGTGGTATTGGTTTGTTAATTTTCAGCAATGATTAAAACAGCACTTCAAAACAGTATTCCAAAATTGGGATAAATGCATTACAATTAATGTCTACTAATATAAAAATGATATATGTTATATTACTATTATATTTTCAGTTATCAAGTTTCTAAAATCAGAGGGTTCCAAATGTGTATACACATTTTAAGAAAGGAAAAATACTGTATTAAAATTGTAATACTTTTACATCTGACTTCTGCAATTATGAGAGATGATCAAACATGAATTGTATTTATCTTGTTGTCTGTATATATTGTGATAGTTTTAATAATTTTTCCTTTCTTAAGATGTGTGTGCTTTTTTGGCACCCTCTGTCTTTTAAGAAATGAAATGAAATGTTAACACTTAATAGAAAACTCATGATTTTTCGGAAATACACTATCTAAACTAATTATGCATTCATCTCAGCCAAAATGTAAAAAGATACTTTAATAGTTTCACAAGGTGGTTTGTATATTTGTTGGAAACAATTCAATCATCAACATATTTTAGAAAAATCCTTTCTCATGTCAATAGTAAGTTATTGTTTTTAAGGGTCAGCTTGATCATTTATGCCACAGAGTTGATGACTCTCCAGCTAATTTAATGACCATCTTCACGCATGTTCAAGTAGCGCAGACTGAAATCCAGTGACATGTGTGCAATCACTGCGTGTGTTTTGTCTCAATACGCTCTTTCTCCATATACAGACATGAAAGTTCTGGTGAAGACAAAGGTAACTTTTGTTGCTATTTGCCTGTGTAATTAACAAACATGACATGGCTGAGAGTTATAACTTCTCTCTACCAACTTACATGTTCTTGAGAATTAAAGCATTTTTGTTATTTTCAGTCCTTTTTTTTGGCACAACTCTCATTTAACATCAGATAAATGTATGGGATGAACTCAAATATATTTCTCTCAAAAAATGTGTTATCTTATAAATTTTCAAATACAAAGAAAGGTAAAAGAGTAAAATGAACACCTGCATACCATTTACCCTGATTTACCAGTTAACACGCCACCCTGGCTATTCCCTTTCTCATATGTGTATAACACAGGTAGAGGATACCAAAGAACACATACACATTTTAGAAAACAAGTTTACCTATTTGTGTCTGTCACTTGGTGACCCTAGCATTCATTTGAATAACAGGGTGTTTAGTGCAAAAGTCACATTACACATCACTACTGTAAATTCAACTCAACTTCCAAACATGATACATAGATAACATGGCTGAAAATGAGTACACATTTTATTAGCACACCAGGGATACTTTAAAAGTAAATCCCTCTGTGGATACCTGAATTTTATTTGTATCCTAGATAATTTTTGAGCATCTATAGCAGGTTTTGTGAACAGAAAATAATTGAATAACTTACCTGTTAAAAATAGGTGACTATAAAACTTACCAAAGTTTATTTCTTTAATCTTTGACTTCAATTTATATCTTATTCTAATTTTAATAAAAAACATTCTTTATTTTCTACAAATGAATAAACAGTTAACTGAAGTTGAAAATAAATTTCCTTAGAAGTGCCCTATATATTTTTTAGGTGATCAGTTTGTCAAATACTAAGTCATATAATATTTTTATTTAATCTGTTCAAGATTTTAAAAGTTTTAAAGGCCTTACTTTGAAAATTTATTAAGGCTTGCTTTTCTAAAGAATTTAATAATCTAATAAATAAAATTTATGAAAAAACTCATTCTCTTATACCTGTAACTTTAATAAACCAAATTCTAAAACTGATTCTACAATTACATGTATTAAATTGGAAATGATTTGAATTCTCTTAAACTTTAATAAAGTACTTTGAAAATCATGTGTGTACATATGTATACATTCTAAATCTAACAGAAAAACATTAGTACTGTGTAATATAATCATTTTTAAACCAGACCAGAGCTGTACATCACTCATAAAAAATAATTTTATTACCCTAAGTTGAGGTTATTTCCAGTAACCTGTTGTTTGGTTTTGGCCAGATATTTTTTTGCCTCAGAAAGAACACCTGAGTGGCTCAGGGCTGGGACCGTCTTCCTGTTCTCCTGGTCACTGAGAGACACACTTATTACCTCTTGTCATTTTTAGGAAAGGATTCCACGTCTGTATGCTTGAGAGGTCGATTTTTCTAGGGTTCAAGTTATACCTTTTTATTTTCCATTTGTTTAAAAAAAGTCCTGTATTTTTTTTTTTTCGGTTCTCTCAAACTATTTCAATGTCCTTCTAGTTCCCAAGACAAGTGATTTCTTGAGAGTTTGCATACATGGTCGGAATTCCTCAGTCTGATCTTAACTCTTGACGTCTACTCCATGCTACAACGAATGTCTGTCATTCTGTTGAGAACCTGATTAAATCTTGAGCTCTTTTATATCCTTCCTATCAGATTGAGCCACAAACGTATTGGTTGGCAACTAATTGGCCTATAGACACCTTTTAACCATAAAAACTTAAATTTAGTGGACATGAGTTTCTAAGATACCTAGAAAATAAACCTCTTGAGGAAAAAAGTCCATATTAATTATTGGACTATAGACAACAGTTTGTGGTTCCCACACTAAAATCATATTAATAACAATATGTGATAAGATTTGAGTTAGGGAAATCACATAATACCTGTAATAATGATAAAGCAGTTTAGGAAATAAGATGAGAAGAGGAATTTGCTGTAATGTTACCTGCTACTCTTCCAAGCATTTCACACTTTACCTTATTGAGAGGTACTCCTTCTCTCATTTGTAAATGAGGAAAGTTAGGCACAGGGAGGTTAGTGACTTGCTCAGGTAGTAAGGGACAGAGCCCATATTCAATCCCTGGCAGTCTGACTGTACCACCTATGCCCCTGTCAATAGTATTCATGTCATCAAGTACATACTGTATATATAAAATGTGGATGTGTTTAATGTAATTGTGGCTTATGCCTTGACTTCATATCCAGAGGAAAGTGCTGACTTCTTTTTCACTGATGCTTTCATGTAGGTAGTGAATTATTTGCTGGGCTCTACAGTGACTACTGGGGCAGAGACGCTGCCATCTTCCGGAGCCTGGGCCGACTGGCCCACATTCGCACTGAGCACGATGATGAACGCCTGTTGAAAGGTGAAGGCAGAGTGTGTGAATGAGGAATAAAATCCTCTAGAACCTTTGTGAAATTTCACCATTTTAACAACAACATGAGTATTATTTATAATTCTTACAAATTTCAGGATGTTTTATTAGAATTATTCTTGAATTAAAATGTAATATATACATGTAGATATCATTTTATATCAATATGAGCTGGTTTAATTATACAATCAGTTTACTTTTATGGCAGTGTTTAGAAATCAGGATTTATATGAAGAAAAAAGCAAGAGTATGGCTCGGCACCTGTAGCACAGTGGTTACGGCGCCAGCCTCATGCACCTAGGCTGGCAGGTTCAAGCCTGGGCCAGCTAAACAACAGTGACAACTACAACAAAAAATAACTAGGAGTTGTGGCAGGTGCCTATAGTCCCAGCTACTAGGGAGGCTGAGGCAAGAGAAACACTTTAGCCCAAGAGTGGAGGTTGCTGTGAGCTGTGACACTTCAGCACTCTACTGACAGCAACATAGTGAGACTCTATCTCTAAAAAAAAAAAAAAGAAAGAAAGAAAAGAAAAGAAAAAGAAAAAGTATGAAAAGTGAAAAATTCGTCATCCAATAAGATGTTTTTTCTATGTGGAATTGCTGACTTTGCTTTGTTTGAATAGGATCACATTGCACTTTAGAGACTAGGAAATTACTAACCATTCATTGATAAAGAATTCTTTGTATGAAATAACTTTTATATTTTTGGCACACTGATAAATATTGAAAACAATATTTTATGGTAAACATTTCATCACTTTTCCTATTTTTACTAAGCTTTAAAAGGCAGACTCATTATTTGGGGCATGGTATCATTGAAATATTTTATATATCATATCAAGAGGCACTGATTCAAATTCTTTAGATTACAACCTCAAAAACTTAAAATTTTCTACTTTATAATAATCTGCCATGTACTACAGTGATCGATAACTTGTGAATTTTAAGAAAGGTAGTGATATACTTCCTAGTTTAATATTTTACTTTGTTCATATTCACTTTTGTGTATAACAGGAGGAAACTTAACGGGATTACATCATGATACTGACAATTTATCCTTCTTTGAATGCATTTTTAGTTTGCAATATATGTTGTTCAAAATTGTTCTCCTTATTTTACAAATATCCCTTTAATATTTCTCAAAAGTCTGTTGATTTGCAAATAAAATGGAAGTATCTACACATGGATTGCATCAGTCAAAATTTTCTAGGAAAACATTTCCTTCATGAAATGCTGAGAGAAACTTAACCGTTCAGGCGATGTGTGACTTATTAGAATAACTTGCTATCCTTTTGTGATTTTACTTCTTCTGTTTTTCACTTCTGCAGAGCCAAAATTTATAGGTTCATACATGATTCCTGATAATGAAGACCGAGATGACAACAAGGTGTATTTCTTTTTTACTGAGAAGGCCCTGGAAGCAGAAAGCAGTGCCCACACAGTTTACACCAGAGTGGGGCGACTTTGTGTGGTGAGGATTCCTTTCTCTTTATGCTTGCTTATCTCACAATTTACGGTCAGGTCTTGCTTGATTACGTAGCAGGTTTCCAATTCTAAATATTTTTTAGTATTCTGTAGATTGCCTAAAAATTGCATTTGCTATACTTTAAAGTTCATATCTAGTCACAGTTTTATCTCCAGAGCCTCATATTTAGCATGATTTCTGAAAACATAACTGAAAAATAGTATCTAATTAGAATTGTCACACAGAAGTTTGATATTTGTTAAATTATGAATTAAAACATCTATAGTTTGTTGAGCAGAGAGGTTGTACAGGAAAACCCAAAACCCACTGAAGTAGCACATACTGAGAGAATGCTAACACAAATATGAAATTACTTTGGCATTTAATGCTTAAGAATAAATCTAAGGTTAATATATATTCACACGTATGTATATATTCACGTGTGCGGGGAGTGTGTTTTCAGCTTTACTAAGGAAAAAAATGGATATGTTCATATTCCTGATACAGGTGGATAATTTAGCAATAAAGTAGTCAAGATTAGTATATCATAAAACTCATTGCTTGAGAGAGAAACCACTATTTTAATACCTAAAAAATCTATTTAACATACCAGAGTGAAGTACACTGAAATGAGAGAATGTGGAAGCCAAAATACGCACATATGTGAATTGCATCTATGTTACAGTTGAGGATTGTGATAACTTTTCATAAACTGCAAAAGCCATACCTCTCAATATCTACATATTTTTATAGTATAAAATCTATTGGTAAAAGTTCTTTAGGTAGATACCTGTTTGCCTGCTTTTCGTCTTTCACAGAATGATGTGGGAGGGCAGAGAATACTTGTGAACAAGTGGAGCACTTTCCTGAAAGCCAGGCTGGTTTGCTCTGTCCCAGGAATGAATGGAATCGATACGTATTTTGACGAATTAGGTAAATGCTATTCAGTGAATTAAATTTCATTCTTGCTGTGTATTCTCTAAAACTCTCTTTAGCACACAGAAAACTTGTTCTGGTGATTTTCCCTCCTTTGAAAGGAAAACCCATCAGTCTCTGTCCTTGTCATTGTGGCCAGGCTGATGTGCTGGGGGCAAAAAAGTTGCGGGAACAAAAAGACTCATATCAGCTTAGTGTCAGTGTTGCTGGGTTTTCCTTGTGATTCAGCTCAAAATAGGCACATGATTCATTGTCATGATGTGGTTGAGGTTGTACGATTTTACATGGAAACTTGTAACTTAATATCTATATTGGATTCTAAACTAATTTATGTGGCTATATTTTCTTTGTATGCTAAGAGCTGAAAATAGTAAGTGATGGAACTGTCTTTACTTTTTCAGAGGATGTCTTTTTGCTACACACCAGAGATCATAAGAACCCAGTGATATTTGGACTCTTTAACATGACCAGGTGAGTTATTTATGCAGTCAATAAAAATGATATGAGATGTCTCACTGGACCACCCTTCTTGGTCTACATAACTTGAAATACTATTGCCATTCTCATTGTCTATGACTGATAAGTCACCAATTTAGCCTCATTCTCCTGTGTTCACAAATGTACTTCCATTTCAAAGCCCCGATCTCAAATCCTTCTTTCTGTTAGCGCCCCTTCATCCTCTTGGGCTATAACCTACTCCTTAATCCCCTTACTAATCTATAACAGAATGTTGTTTTTCTCATGTATTTTGTATGATATTTCATGCTATAATCTAGGATAATTATTTCATTCAGATAGAATTTTCAAGTCAGGTTTTCAAGGCTCTCTATCAACTATTACCTACTCACCACTGGAAAGTTTTCTGAGTTTTCTAAACTTCTGCTTGTAGCAGGATAATACCTTGACAGATGCCATTTCACACCCGCTTTGCTCGTTTCCATAACTATGTTTATTCACCAATGTTGCTGGAAATGACTTTCTTTTCTGATGTTGATTTACATCAGTTCTCTGGTACGTGCCAATTGCCATCTCTGAGAATCTTTTCTTCATTTCTGAATCACGACACATTTTTCTGGCTCTTTTATTCTACTTGTCCTGCCCCAATGTTCATTTGTAGTGAACTCCACCTTTACTATTTGCTATCCATCTTTTGGATTTGCTGCTCAAGTTTCTTACAACTTATTGTTTAACCTTTTATATTTTGTATTTTTGTACTTATATTATTTCATGTGTACTGATACATGAACAAAAATACTACAATCAGTTTGGGTTTCAAGTTTACACAGACAATTTCCTGAGTATCTTTTCAAATAGAGCAGAGTGAGGGCAAAAGGATTGTGCCCCTCAGTTCTCTGGACAGGCATAGAAGGATATACTGAGTTAATCTTGTACATTGTAGGCCATAAAACGTCGTATAATTGTTCATACTGTACTTATTTGGGGCCTTTTCACACAGGTTTTTGTTTAGATTTTTCAGCCTGTAATTTATAGTGCTCACTTTGAAACAAAAAATATCTTTGTACAAATATCCTGCTATTGTAAAGAGACCATTTCTTTAACAGAGAAACATGGAAAATTTTTTCCTATCAATCATTAACAGTTAATTTAGCTTGGTAGTTATTACAGTCCACGGAAAGTTCTTAACCAAGGGTGTGGCCTTCTAGGTCTTTAAATGTGGTTTTGGCTGAATACCAATTTTACAGAAAAACTTTTATTTTCATTAATACTTTTTTTAAATATTTGTTTTATTTTTAAAATGAGTTTATCCAAAATACCAAAGAATAAAATAAGTTTCAACAAGATAATCCTCCCAGATTAATAGGCACAGTGAGAACTGCAGTAAGTCGTAATGGGCTAAACTGGCGTCTGCTCCACTGCTGATCTCTGCTGACTTTCCTTCCCTGACTGCTGCCACTATGGCCCGAGGCTGGTTGGCAAGAGTGTGTGGGGCTGTATGCCAGTTATCAGCTTTTCACAGTGCCCTAGGTTTCTTTTTGAAGTATAATTTGAATAGTTACACAACTCAACAGTATTTTTTAAATTCTGTCTGCTAAATAGCCACCATCTCAAAGAAGACCAAGAGAACACTAAAAAATGTAGATTTTTAAATGAGAATTAAGCACGACAGTACACGTATTATCTTGTTTCTGCTAATGACAATTTGCTTGCTTTGTGATACTGCAATATCAACCTTAAAGAAGTTCAGTGCTCCTCAGCATTGGAACACGCATAAGGACCACAGATATTTTAAGCTAGAGGTTGAAGCATTTAAGGTTGTGTTGTAGAAATTAAAGATGAAAAGTGAAGATGGTTCTTTCAAGCAGCAATTGCCACTGAAGCAATATATAAGGAATCTTATATACTCAGAGGAAAAGGAGAGCCATGAAGCAGTGTAGAGACTGTGGAAACTGCATTGTCAAATGATAGTGATACCAGAGTTCCAGGCTCTTGGTCTCAGCAGTTTGAAGAATGAAGCAACAGACCACAGGATCAGCAGTAGATTAGGTTTTATTTAATAATACAAGTGTTACAGCTCTCACAAAGAACCAAACCCCCTTGCTCTCCTGCTCTCTTTTGGAGGTCTGTATTTGGGCTCTCTGCTTAGGGGCTTATATAGTGGCAGGTCCTTATGAGTTATGGTCAGTTGTCCAATGAGCTTTCACGTCTTGAAAACAGACCAATCTGGAGCAGGTTTTGGAAACAGCCCAATCAGGGATGCACTGGAGGAATTGACTTGCCGGAAGTCCATGTGAGGAGATAGCATGGTGCCAGCGTCTTCCCCCCCTTGTGTCCAGCCAAATTTCTCCATTCACTGCAATAGCAACAGGTCCAGGGCCAAGGTGGTTGGTCTTGGTGCCACTTTGTTCAGCATCAATAGGAAGCTTAGACCCCCCCCCCACCCCCAGTAACATTTCAAAGTATAGACAACTGCCTCTTTCAAGGAGAACCATAACTGATTGGCCATATGAATTGGCCTTCAACTTTTCAGAACTTCATATAACACTTCAAAAAGAAAATATATATTATTTAATGGCTTTGGATGAATCAACTGATACTGACTCACAGATCTTATACTTCACTAAGGTCATAACAGAAAATTTTCTTTGCTCCAAAGAGATACTTGCTTTGGGCACTCTTGCAAATGGGACACAATAGATATATCAACTTTCAAGATATACATTGTGAAGTCGGAGTGTATTTGGTAAATTTAGTGAGGACAGACAGTGCACATTCCATAACAGGAAAACATGAAGGGTCGCTGCACAGATCTAAAAAGTATGGACAGATGCAGATGCTCGTTTCCTCTCATTTTACTCTGCATTAGGAAACCCTCTGTGCTAATGCTGCTATTTTCAGTGAGACTGTGCAACAAGTCATAAGCATTGTTACCCGTCTTCCTGCAAATGCAACATGGCATCCTCAGTCGAAATTATACTACATTTGAATCATGAGGTACTGTGGACTTGCCTTGTTCTAAAATATGTTGGCTATCAAAGGGACAAGTGTTAGTTAATATCTTGTCTCTGAAAATAGTCAAAGTTGATGAAGAACTGGATCAGCCACGTAAATTGTTGAAAGCTTTCTTTAGAAATTCAGCATTCCGTGTAATATGGCAAATCTAAACAATTTGAATATTTTGAGGCAAGGTGAAACTAAGTCTGTATATGATGATATATGGCAAAAAAAAAAAAAAAAGAAGTCTAAGCACTTTGAGAAAAGGCTATCTTTCTTCTAAGGAAGTAAACACCTCTGTAAGAAAAACATACATGCTTTGTATGGAACCAGAAAATACTCTGAGTACCCAATGCAACCTTACATAATAAAAACAAAGCAGGTGGCATGACCTTACCAGACTTCAAGCTATGCTATAAGGCTATAGTAACCAAAACAGCTTGGCACTCACACAAAAACAGAGAGAGAGCTATGGATCAGAGCAGATAACCCAAAGATGAAACCATCTTCATATTCCCATCTGATTTTTGACAAAGCAGATAAAAACACACACTGAGGGAAAGAATCCCAATTTAATGAATGGTGCTTGGAAAACTGGATTGCCACACGTAAAAGACTAAAACAGAACCCATACCTCTCAGCACTCACAAAAGTTCATGATGGATAAAGACTTAAGTCTAAGGCGTGCAACTATAAGAATTCTAGAAGAAATGTTGGAAAAACTGTTACAGATATCAGCCTCAGGAAAGATGTTATGAAGACCTCAGAAGCAATAATAGTAACAATGAAAATAAACAAGTGTGACCTGATCAAGTTTAGAAGTTTCTGCCCAACCAAGGACACAATTGAGTAAATAGCCCACATAAGGGAAGAAAATATTTGTGCCCTATATATCCAGTAAAGGGCTGTTACCAGAATCTAAAAAGAACTCAAGGAAATCAGCAAGAAAAAAAATCAAACAATGCCATTAAAAAGTGGGTAAAAGACATAATCAAAAACTTTCCAAAGGAAGATCTAGTCTGATGCCAATGCACATGAAAAATTGCTCAAAAGAATTGTTCAAAAGGAAATCTTGGATGAACACTTTCCCTTGTTGGCAAAGGTCATTGCTGAGCAGGGTGACATATGCAAATCATGTGAAGACTACACAGCTGTTATAGACCTATTAATTGGAGAATATAATGAAAGCTTCACTTACTTTGACAATCATCACGTAACATTCAAATTAGCATTTCGGCCTCACCTAGCTGAGATCACAAAGGTACTTAAAGAACTACAGATGGAATTGTTTGAGCTCTCAATTGGTGGCATTTTAAAAATCATTGAAATGGAGAAAGATCCAATTGAAATATGGAAAAATGTAGCAGAATATTCGTATGTTTGTCAACATGCACCAAAATGTGCTATCTGGCTTTTCAACCACTTATTGCTGTGAATCCACCTTCTCCTACATAACCCAAATCAAGATGCCCTCAAGGCCCCAGATGACAGATACCCTCCTACAGGATCAACTGGAACTGTGATGAATACTCCAATGCTTTCCAACAAAAAGCTGGCACAAAGTCATTAAAAGGTTAACTTTAAAATTCATAGTTTATCTGTTGAAGTCATGAAGTACATAGATTTTTATAAAATAATGTACATTTTAAGGTATATAACTGAAGTTGCTTGGTGTGGCCTTATGACAGATAAAGTAATGCAACTGCCCAGCCCTAAAATGTCCCCACCCGTCTCTAACTATTTTTCTTTTTACTTCCTTATCTTTATTATGCTTGTCAATAATTTATGCATTGCATGAGAATTTAGTGTCTTTATATGATATATTCAAGCTACGAGATAGTGTTATTTTTCTGTGCCTTAGTATGATCACTTTATAAGCTCCTCTCCTAAATGACAGCCCAGTAGAGCTTTCTGAGAAATCCAGGACAAGACATGATTTTCTTCCATAATTTCATTTTTGATTGTTTGACTTATATAAAAATCTGAAGACAAAAGCTTCCCAGCTGTTACCTGACATACAGGTTGATTTTTGTAGAATGGTGATCAAAGGTTGACGGCCACCTTAGTTGCAGGTTTTCCCAGGATTCTCGGCATTTCCAACTGCTCCAAGGTGCTATAAAATGTGTGAACTGATGTCCCAGGACAGTAACTTGACAGCTGTTTTACGGGTGTCTCTGGGTGTAGGAAATTTTATGTCGATATAGAACTTTGCATCTTTATAAAACATTTTTACAAGCATTTTGATTCTTTCAATAGGGAGGCTAAGACAATGTTGTAAATTAAGAGGTAGGGCCAGATTAATTTTTTTTGCAGAACAAATTGCAAATGTCCCCTATAAAAATTGATGTAGTAAGTCAACTACTTTCTTTATCTTCTCCAAGTAGAACGTTTTTATTTTTTCCACTGATGTTCTTTCAAGCAAGTAGAATTTTTAATCAATGAGATAATTTCATTGGCTGCTGGTTCTGGAAATGTACCTGAGTTTTATATAATTGAAATAATTATCTCAAGGTTACTATATCTGGTTAAATCATCTTTCCACTATAGTACGGTTTTCTGTGACCTGGAGGAAGGAATATACTCACATGTTAATATCTATGTAAACACAAACTAGAAAATACAAATCCCTAAATTTTCATGAGACTAAATTGTTCTTTGAATTATATACCCTAAGAAATTTAATAAAATACGAATAGATTTTGTAGCAATTTTAACAGCACCGTGATTGAGAGGACAGTATTTACCGTGAAGCTAGAACATTAAAGGAAATACCTTAAAATGTGTAATAACTAAACTTGGGAATGAGTCTTTAATATTAAAGCCAGATAATTTTTAATAATAAAAACAAAATATAGGACTTTATAAAGTGACACAACTACTTTCTGATAATGTCATGAAAAGTTATGTGAATTTCAAGGAATGGTAAGTTTGAGTTTCAATACTTTATATCACAATAATGTTATTTCTAGCATAATTATATGCTATAAAGAAATTATAGTTTTTTTATTCAAAAGACTTGACTCTCACACAGGTAGGGTGGAGCAGGCTGGGTGACCTGCTAGGATAGTAACGATGTTTTTTGTACTTTTCAGTAATATATTTCGAGGGCATGCTATATGCGTCTATCACATGTCTAGCATCCGGGCAGCCTTTAATGGACCATATGCTCATAAGGAAGGACCTGAATATCACTGGTCAGTCTATGAAGGAAAAGTCCCTTATCCAAGGCCTGGCTCTGTAAGTCTAGTCATTTGACAAAGTATTATGTTTCAAAAGATCTTTTGGTAATACTTTGTTCCACTGTTTCACATGTTTTATAAGACTGCAATTAACAATTAAGCAATTCTATACCTAAAAGTATGATTGATAAAATATACGGTAAATAAATCTGAAGCTCTTGGTTAATGGAAAAAATCTATTATGGATACACCTGAGCAGGACTACAAATACTTATTAACGTTTTGGCCAAGTAGCACGATTTATATGAGTGCTGCTGGACACACATTCAGTAAGAGGAGCATACTATTCCTCTTAGCCTCTCCAGAAATGTTAGCATCACATGGCATTTCCAAGCAAGAAACTGTCGCCAAATTTTCATATTCTAATATTTGATCAGCCTCAAAGATCCCTAGGACAAACTTTCTCCTTACTTCTCACTTTAGCAGATCTAAAAAGTTTTTTTTTTTTCCCCCTCTCTATATCCTAAATGCCTCCTATGTCTTTGCCGGCCTCTTAGAAGAAAACATGTCAATTCAAAAATACCACTAGAAAGATAAGACCTTCTGTCACTTGCCTCTAAAGCAGTCTTACTAAGATTCTTAGCTCCCCACTTACACGTTTGTGCCTAAAGATGTGTGCCTAAAGATGGTGATGGTAATGATTTTGTTCCATGTATCCTTTGTGCAGTGAGGTAGGAAAAATACTAGATCACTGTGTGTTCTGTGGTGGCCATGAAGAGCAAACACGTAACTTGTCACACAAGTTAATATCTGCACTTCTATGAGCAGCTGGTGAAATCCCTCACTACGCTGATTCTATAATCACTTACAAGTAAGTAGAAACCATTTTGGCAGAGCCAAAACCCAAAGTGAAGACAAAGCTCACCTCCATTCATAAGTGTAGGGCTTTCCCATTTCAATCACTCTCACTAGGTTAAAATTATTACTTCCAGTAGGACGCGAAGTGTACTTTACTTCACCCGACTGATTGAAATTGCAATTTAAATGGAGGAAACCCTCTCCTGTGGCTTTGCTGGGAATGCTTCTTGAAACCACATGGTCTTAAAGGAGATTTGGAGGAAGTGACTGGTTACTGAACTGCTTCCAGCCTAGTCCAAAATGTTTCCAATTATATATCATGAAAGTACACTCAAGTGAGAAATTCAGGCCAAATTAAGAAGTATGGCCTGATTTTTAAAACCAAACCATTATAAATGGCCTTTTTGCAGAATGTGATTCTTACACTAACAAATTTATACTCTAAAAGTGGAAAATTTTTATCAAGATAATCACTGCAGTTGTTGCTGGTTCTGGAAGAAAATATGTGAAATGAAGCAGCACTTATTAATAAGCATGAATCAACACATTTAAAGGTTTTCACAATAAGTAGTTAAAAAAGCTAGTGAGGATTTTATTTTAGAGTCCATAATTTAAAAATTAACGTTATAGCAAATATTTTTGTTTTCCCAGTTCTGTCTATTCTGCACAAACATTATGCAAATTTATACAGGTTATACTGGAACAGATAACTATTGATGGAAAAAGTTCTTAACAATAATATCTGAATAGGTTTCTATGTTATGACACAAAAATTCTATAGTTAGCGAACCCATTGAGCCATCAGTAATCCTATCACAATTTCAATGATGGAGCAGCTGCTTTGTACAGTTGTAGCCCTTAGTTTTGAGAAAAGTTTTAGCACAGCAAAGAACCTTTTTGTTTTGTCTAAATAGGTCATTCACCTTCAAAATTAAACTTACAATGTGAAAAATAAATTTCAAAAAGGGAAAATAAGTTGATGTTGACGATATTAAACACTTTTAGCGCTTTCCAACTGTCTTGGTATTAAACATACTTTCCTTTTCCAGGATCTCTCTGCTTTTTCTCTATTTGTAGTGTTATGCTTGAAATAATTTTGTTTTTGCAATTTTTAAGCAGATTCCACTTTAGCAATGAAAAAGTATATGGTCCCTAACTTTCTAAATGCCCTATTGATAATTGAACATATTCTAATTCTTCCCATAATTGATTATAAATATGCTCTTTAGGTTTAAGTCAAAAAGACTTATCGAATCCATGTGCATTTCAGTGTGCCAGTAAAGTAAACGGGGGGAGATATGGAACCACCAAGGACTATCCCGATGATGCCATCCGATTTGCAAGAAGCCATCCCCTGATGTACCAGTCCATAAAACCTGCCCATAAGAAACCAATATTGGTAAAGACAGATGGAAAATATAACCTGAAACAAATAGCAGTGGATCGAGTGGAAGCTGAAGACGGCCAGTATGATGTCTTATTTATCGGCACAGGTAAAGAGATGTGAACATACTCATTTAAATTGAACCTAAAAAAACAATATTTTTTTAAATGCCTCTCAACAAATATGTTGATCTATTATTCCTTTGTATATTGATAATCTCTAGTGAGAAAGGCTGAAATAGTCTTCACATGATTGCAACAATAAGAGTTTACATCTACTATCTGGGAATAATTATCACCATTATCACTTTCATTGTCAAAGTGTCACAGTTTGGACAAGTATGGGGCCACCCTTATTCCACACGTTAGAAATATTGAAGCTATTAGAAGGGAGATTGGGGACTGTTATAGCACCTAATTCCTGATACGTGGTCAATGCTTAATTCATTTGAATAAATGAAGAAATAAACAATAAATGTTAACAAACAGGTTGGTTTGAAATAGAACTTCTCAGAGTAGAAGTAGAGTGTTGTAGCAAAAATGGTCCTCCTGTAGGTCTCCCAGCCTCATGACCGTCTCTGGAGGCTCAGTGAGGCTTTAAGATTTTCCAAACAACCTGGAACAATAATTTTATATATACCTATAATCACAGTAATTCTTATCAGGCCCTAACATAATCAACCTTGTGTACCAAGCTGGCCAAAAATACTCTCTAACACCCTGCATCAACAAAGTTTGATGAGTATGTTAAATGTAAAATTTTCAAATAAATTTATAATTTCAATTCATGCTATAACATAAATAGCATAACTTGTGATGAGACCTTAGAAACTTACAGCCCCCAGAGTTATATGTAGCAAATTCTGTGAATTTAAAATTCTGTACTAACATTAAATGTGTTTTAAATGATCCTTTTCCCCTCTATTTTTTGTGGCATAGTAAATGCTATAGCAGTTCAGGAGCATGACCATTATACCGTACATAATGCTGGTCATAAACAAATTGGCATATACCTGCGTCAGGAGTCAGGATGGAATATTAATATTAGTTCTTAGGCTTCTCTAATCCTTTCTTTTTAGAAAGCAAAATTTAAGCAAGGAATACTTCATCTTATTTCAAGAAATTGATCTCAGTGCAGGCTCTATCTATTTATGTTAGAAGGTTAATATTAATAATGTTCTCTCCACTGTGGGTTCAAGATTATCAAAGCATCAGATTTAACAAACTTGAAATTACACAGCCATAATTTCTCTCATAGTGACTTCCAGTCAAATTTTAAAAAAGGACTTTCAACACCAAGACAAATATTTGGTAAAATGGGTCAAAGATTGTTACTTTAAAATGCCTGGGAAAGTAGAAGACATTCGTAAGAGTTGAAATTTCATTTAGAAACACCTACTTGTCAGGTGGGCCCATAGCCATTTGAGAGAGTTCCAGAAATATCAGATACATATGTATTATTATATAAAACATGTTACTCAAAGATCATAGTAAACCACATAGTTTCAAGAAAAAAGAAAATGTTTGATGGAATGTGGTGAGTACAACATTGGAAAATACCACAAATGATAGTTATTTTTCTCAGTATTATGAGACATGGGATTTAATACATATATGTAGCCCTTATTGCAAAATCAATAGTTATAAATTAATGATGAATTTCATCTTTGATTTTTGTTTGATAAAGTAATTGTGAAACATTTAAAATCTGTGCTTGGTTTTTTAAAATGACAGTTTTTGTTCTTTTTAGTTAGTGTACAAGTTTATTTACTCACCTATGAGAATTGATAGTTTTTCAACAAACTACTGCAATACAAAAGCTTTTAGATAATGACGAAAGTAATTTTCTCCTGAATTATATCTAGCATTACATCAAATTATTTGTGTATTTTTGCTTCCTTATAGATAATGGAATTGTGCTGAAGGTAATCACAATTTACAATCAAGAAACAGAATCAATGGAAGAAGTAATTCTAGAAGAACTTCAGATATTCAAGGTATTTTAAATTTCATCTTTATGAAATCCAGATGTGTTATAGACAATTAAAAGTGCAATGTAAATAAGAAAATATATATTAATTTCTCTTCCAACAGATGAGTTATAGATTCAGAGCAAATTGAAGTGAGAAATTTAAAATGTTGATGCTCCTATTTGATCAATATAGACCTTTCAGAATAAAAGACACTTATACTTAGCATGAAAAAAATTTCAAATATGTGCCAGGCATGCTGGCTCACACCTGTAATCCCAGCACTCTGGGAGGCCAAGGTGGGTAGATTGCCTGAGTTCAGGAGTTCAAGACCAGCCTGAGCCAGAGTATCTACTAAAAATAGAAAAAGTAGGTGGGTGTTGTAGGGTATACCTGTATTGTCCCCAGCTACTCTGGAGCCTGAGGCAAGAGATAGCTTGAACATGACAGTTTGAGGTTGCTATGAACTAGGACACCAGGGCACTCTACACAGGGCCAGAGAGGGAGACTCGGTCTCAAAAAAAATTAATAATTTTAATGTACTAATCATGACTACAGAGAGTTAACACTTAAGCCACATATAAATTTCATAATTATTACAAAGTCACATCATATACAAATGCCCTATTAACACTGAAAAAATTCATTCTTATATAGTGAATATTGTGGCATGATAAACACACAACTTTGTCATCATGTATTAGTTACAAACATTTAACTGAAAAAATAGAAAATGATAATAGAATGATTAGACAATTTATCTGTGCAAGTGCAGGTGTATATTGCATAGACATACAGTCATGTTGCATTATTCACAGCAGCTTTAGCGTCTCTAGTCACAGTGAACACTGTATCAGCGAATACTGAATACTGGTCCTTGGGGAAATACAGGGTAGGTTACTGCAAATTTCTGGTTATAACATTTTTGTCAACTGACGAATATATAACCTTATTTTGTGTGTACCTATGTTTATTTTATTTTTTTTTTCGAGACAGAGCCTCAAGCTGTCCCCCTGGGTAGTGTGCCATGGCTTCACTGCTCACAGCAACCTCCAACTCCTAGGCTCAAGCGAGTCTCCTGCCTCAGCCTCCCAAGTAGCTGGGACCACAGGCACCCGCCACGACACCTGGCTATTTTTTTGGTTGCAGCCATTATTGTTGTTTGGCGGGTCCGGGCTGGATTCGAACCCGCCACCTAAGGTGTATGTGGCTGGCGCCTTAGCCGCTTGAGCCACAGGCGCCGAGCCTGTATACCTATGTTTAAAGGCATCTTATTTAATATGTATTAACATTGAACTCAAAGCCAACAGCATATAAGTCATGCCTAAACGAAATTTATCTAAGAAAGGAATTCCTGCATTAAAGCACATCACAGCCTTTTGAGCTTGGGCACACCAAATAATAATTCCGCACTGCACTTGAGGGCCGTTTAACAAAAACAAAACACCAACCAAAAGCACAGAAGTAAGAAAATCATGGCAGTCATTAGTCCATGAAAAGGCCCCAGGTTTACTCTATGAAAGCTGAAACAAGGCAGGATGTCACCTTGTTCCATCTCAGCTGGAAATGTGGGTGGTTTTTCTTTTTTAAGAGACAGAGTCTCACTTTATTGCCCTTGTGCTGTGGTGTCACAGCTCAGCAACCTCCAACTCCTGGGCTTAGGTGATTCTCCTGCCTCAGCCTCCCGAGTAGCTGGGACTACAGGCGCCCACCACAAAGCCTGGCTATTTTTTGGTTGCAGTTTGGCCCTGGCTGGGTTTGAACCTGCCACCCTCGGTGTATGGGACCAGTGCCCTACCCACTGCACCACAAGCGTGGCTCGAAATATTGGCATCTTGTGACTCAATTTTTTGCCATTCTTTGCAAATATATGTCCTTCAATAAAAAACAAAACATTATTGATATTTGGGTTAAAAATTAATTTTAGCAAGCAGACAAATTTCAAATACAGAACCTACAAATAACAAGGATTAGCTATATATGTGCGTAACGGGTATATGTGAAAATACTTTAGGAAAATTAGTGCATTTGTTGTTGTCTGTGCTGGAGATCAGATTCCCCAGAGCCACACCCCGAGGCTAACCTCCCTCCTATATGCCAGAGCTGGTATGCTTTTTTGTTTATTTTGCATATTAGACATTTATGTACAATACCATTTCATGTTAGGTTTTGTTCATATAAACCCTTACACATTGTTACCTCAATAAATAAATGAAGGTATGCATCATAAAGATTCTGTAGTTTAAAAAAATTTTAAGCCTACTGAGCTAGAGGATCAACTGTTCTTTTAAAAAGTAATTCCTTTATAGATAATCATCTCCAGAACGGAGTGTACCCGCCTCATCTTGCAGGTGAAATTCTCCACGTGCAGAACTGATCTGAGTTTGTTGAGCTCCTTCGAGACACTTTAGTCTTTTATTAGTTTGACGATATTTGAGTTTCCAAAACATGAGTAATATTCAAATGGAAATACCAAAGCTACACTCCTGAGACAAACGGCACGTTGGTTATGTTAGCAGTTGATTCTCCCGTGTACATCTGTTACGCTCCATTAGAAAAACAAATAAAGATATATTTTAACATAATTGCATTTGCTTTTTTGTTTACTCTAATGGAAGTCATAGGCTGTTTGTCACAGAACCAGTCACATATCTAAATTGTTTTGAGGGATTTGCAGTCATATTAAGATACATATTTTTTCATTGAAAAGGAATTTGTTTCTTTAATTTCAGGATCCAGTTCCTATTATTTCTATGGAGATTTCTTCAAAGAGAGTAAGTTGTGTGTGCATGCATGTGTGCTCTGCATGGGAGTTAAGGTCAAAAGATATAGAACATGACTAAATGTACTGATATATATGAACAAGTTACAGTTTTATTTTCTTATTGTAGGAAGAACACGTAAAGCGGGTAGGTCTCGTGTTAAGTGTGCCATCTTATTGCCGACTACAGGGGCAGTGTTGAGCAAATCTCTAGGCAGGTGTCCTCAAACTATGGCCTGTGGAACACATGCGTCCCGCCGAGGACATTTATCCGGCCCGCCGGGTGTTTTTGCCGCCGCTGTCTGTCCTGCTTAGCAGCCGACTCCTCCCGGGACCACAGTCCGGCCCTCCAACGGTCTGAGGGACAGTGAACTGGCCCCCTGTTTACAAAGTCTGAGGACCCCTGCCTAGAGTTTGGAGTTTACTCATCTTATTTAACTTTATCCTTATTAATTGATTCTGACAGATTTATATAGTGATTTATATTAATAGATGTCTCCAGTTTCTTCATCTACAGAAAGGTAAGAGTAGTTCATTTCCACAATCCTGATAGCACAGTATCCCTAACGACTTTTCACAAATTTTTGTATAAAATCATGAAAGCCATGATAATCTGAGTATATACCGTGAAATGTTACTCTTTCACTTTGCTGAACTCCATTTAGGGTATAAAACTTCTCCAGAAACAGTTGCTGCATGGATTGCCTCCAATTTATAGTTAGGCAAGTGAGAACTTACATTAAATATTCTGCTTGTCTTTTTCACTGGACATATATGTATTTTAGTTTATTCCACGTCATTGTATATATCCACAATCTTTTAAACATTTCTATATTTAAAAGACCATTTACTTATCCTGTCTCTTCTTTGACGTTCTTAAAAATCTTTGGAGGAAGACCTGCATTATTTGATAACGCAAGATAATGAATAAAAGAATACACTTCTCCTTGGGTTTTTATATTACGCTTCGTTCAGCAATCTTGCTAAATTATTCATTTAAGTTTATAAGCATATTTTAAATTTGAGGGAAATGAAAGGATCAGGATACCATCATCTATCCTGGGCAACTAAAACAATATGAGTCTTAATATTTGCTTGAGGTGATTGTGTATAAATGGAAATCTAAGTGTAATAGCTCCATGAAAGTTCTGTCCATTTCTGCTAGTGGCCTCTTTCTGATTTCTATAGCAACAGCTGTACGTTGGATCTGCTTCGGCCGTGGCTCAAGTCAGATTCCATCACTGTGACATGTATGGCAGTGCTTGTGCTGACTGCTGCCTGGCTCGAGACCCTTACTGCGCCTGGGATGGCATATCCTGCTCCCGGTATTACCCCACAGGCACACACGCAAAAAGGTGAGACGTCATGCCCAGAGGAATGTTTCCATTGTTTAAAACAAAAAAATCCCACTGCTTTTTGTGGTCTTTTTTTTTTAACCCATTCCACAAAGAATATTCATGCTATTTTTATTTAATATTATAAACAAAATATGACTGTAAATATTGAAAGCTTGAGTTGTTCCTGAAACTACCTCCCTTCATTATTGTAGAGAAAGACTGGAGCCCAACACACTGTTGGGCTTTTTTTTTTCCACCCAGGTTTGAATCAACTTTTCTCTCTTTTGAAACTTTTGCTGCCAGGCATGAAACAAGTTTGGATAAATTTAAAATGTGGAAATGGCAAGCTACCACACATAAGGGATTCAAAGACTTAAAAAGAAAATAAATAAGTTCTAAAATATATCCTGCGGTTGCCCCATGTCCCCTCTGCCAGCTGGTCTTCATTTATTTCATTTTGAAAGTGAATATTTTAACTCCTAGGCAAATGCATGACCTGTATAATTAATGAAATGTGTGATTTAATTCAACACAAATGAAAAGTACTTAAAAACCTCCAGATTCCAATGTGTGCGATTCTGTAAGGTCATTGCCATTTCTTAGAGAAGGTAATTCCCAATGCTCTTCAAAGAGGATCTTAAGGTACAGAAAATATTTTGAAGAATAAGGATATTTCTTCATTCAAGACATATGAAGTTGTACTTTAGGAAAATATACTAGGAACAATATTTTTGCTTCTATACAAAAGTATTTTTTCTTCTTATACTTAAACAACCAAAGACAAAATAAAGCAAAATTGAGAACTATATAAAATTTCCCTACTGGAAAGCAGTTTGTATTAACTTCCATTATTCTTATTACTTCACTTCAGGTTATTTTTCTTTAAACCTTTCTCAGAATCTAATTTAAGCCAATTGAGTACAGTTCTTATTTTTATAGGTTCACATTGATAGTAGAATTTCATTAGAAACTTCACTATTTTAAAACTCTTGGTAATTTGACCCGAGCTAAATGAACATTCCAGTGAGTATTTCAAGAAAAGGCCCAAGAAGCACATAGTGAAAAGATGTGTTGAGGTGACAGTTCTGAAGTAAATTTACCAATGATGTTTAAGAATTGAGCAAAATAATTTATTTGCTTATTGATATTTGGAAATAAGTTTTGAAGAATATAGTCATATTATTTTAGAATATTGATTATCGATTTAGTAAGCCAATTACTATACCATGTGCAAGGTGTATGAAAAATAATCATAACCAACCAACAAGAAATAGAATTGTAGATCTAGTAGTAGTTTATTATTGAGCACTTACTACGTATAAGGTACTAGACGAAGTGCAATGCACACAATACTTTCTCAAATTAACCCACCCTAAGCTCATTCTCAAAGGTAAAGGTACAAGAGATTCTAGTTCAGAGGAATTAATTATCTGTGCAAAGGCATAGAACGCTTAGAAAAAACAATGCAGTTCCATGGGTCAGATGCAAAGTTATTAGGATATGAAGATGGAAATTTTATCAATAGTAATAATTTTGTTGTCATTGGTAATAGAAATGTTGATAAGCTTAGCACCAAAGGCTCATAAATACCAAAGTTTATTAGGCATACAGCAGTATGCCTGAATTTTAACCCAGCAGTCTCCATAGTTAAATCTTTTCTGGTATACGGTGCATCTTTTTAAAGTGTTCAACCACAAACTTGATAATATCTTCAGAAAATGTGGATTTAAAGAGTTACTTAGGAAAAGTTAAGTGAATGGACAAAAGCGTAGACAGGAAGACGTGAAATGCCAGAGTCAGAAAGCGAGCTCAGTTCCCTGACATGTAACGGAGATCTTTCAGTGGTGTCGAATTCTTTTGAACCATCACTCATTCCTGGAGAACTTTTTGGATAAGTTCCAGCACATGAAAGGAAAGTAGCTTGCTTTTCTAGCAGATCACTTTTGCCTCAGGCCTGAATAGAAGCAGGAATTGAAAACTGGTCATTAAAACAAATACTTTTCGGCTCACAGGTTGAAAATGAGTCAACGGGAAAAATGTTAATTCCCCGTCCAAACCACTTGTGTAAAATGGTCGTCCAAAATACACTATAATATAGAAAGCTACATATTTTCTGCTTCCTTGTTTTTGTATTTTCTCTATTTCTAGTGTTCTCCTAAAAAATTTCTAAGAGACTAGAGATAGGAAAAAATATGCACCTTTGAGAATGAAAGGCAACTTTGCTCAACCTTTCTCCAACTCCTGATCCTCACATGTGCCTTTATTTTTGGCGCGTTGAAATGAAGGACAACTATATTGGGAAGGTATAAGCCGAAACCTTGCTGGAGAATGTGATAGTTTTCTTTTAAAATGCATGTTTCCAATAACTTTCCACAATTTTGCACTCAACTTCTTCACATTGCTTATCTAGAATAACTTGATTTGGGGCCTCTTTATTCTCACATCAGTTATATAATAGTCTTGATATAACACCATCTCTGCAAAGTGGAAATCATTTCTCATTTCACTGATTTTTCCCTGTTATTCATTATTGCTCTGCAGACTTTTGATTCTCAATACTGAAGCAATACTCAGCAAAGCGAGGCGTTAACAGCAGTTTTATTCTCATCGAGAGCTGCGATATTTATATCATAAAATATCAAAGCATGACGATTTCTGCTTTTGCTTGCTACTTTGTAAGCTGTTTATAATCTAGTTTAATAGAATGATCCAGGTGGCAGTATTCATATTAGCTTTATAAAATACCTTTAAAGAGGCATTTTAGGAAAGATTTTTCTGATCAGAAAATCTCACATTAAATAAAGGAAAAAACTAACTAAAACTTACTTTTGTACATAGATCATAATCTTAAAAATTGGAAGTTCATCTGCTTGGCTTTAAATATCTATGAAGTTGTTTACTGATGTGTAAAGCTCCTCATCTCTTGAGATAACATTACATTATCCTTATTTAGAGATAATGATGAGAAAAAAACAGTGGAATAGATTTTAGGTGTAATTCAGCCCATTTTACAAAGGAGGATACAAGGAGCCAAGAAAGGGAAGAAATAGCATAAGATCATACAGAAAAGTTAGTGGTGGCATTAGGACTTGAATCTGGTTCACTTTTCCACATTTTATCATTGCATATGGTTAAAGCATCTCATTGTCACTTTGGAAGTTTCGTCACTGTCTAGGGAAAAAACTTCTGCTTCGCCTTCTGCTTTTCCTTCAGTCTTGAAGAAATGCCATGATTTAAAGAAGTGGTATTTTCCACCTTTACGTAATACTTCTATTTTTATCCCTAAAGTAACTATGCTAGAGATCTTGATTTTAGAATTCTAGTACTAATAATGGAATTCCCAATGTTTACTTTCTCAGAAAGATGTTTACAAATTTAGAACATGATATATTCTTGAAATTTTTATAGATATAGAATATTGTATTTTTAGTTATATATCTAAATAATCAATTAAATATAAAAATATGCTTAAAATGTTCCTAATTATCATAGGCAGAGTAAAAGGTAAAGAAACTAGTATTTGAGTCTCACTAGGTGCACAGCATCCTGTTAAACTTGTATAATACATGCATGCACACATTGAATAGAGTCATACTTTCTAAATGTTGTGTCTAAAGATTAAGCTGAGTCTAGTATAATAGTTTATCTATTAGCAATTACATTGCTAATCTTATGTTTTCTCGTGTGTACCTTATTATACATAGGAGTTTTATTTTCAAATATTTTATATACAGTATTCCACCTCAAATTCCATTGCCTTTATCTCTTACCACCGAAGACATTCATTTCAAGCCAGAAGACTTCCTCTTCAACTAAATTTTAGACAAAATGTGAAGAGAAATTTAAGTTGTTCCGTGGATATCTAGAGTTCAAAATTCTGTAAATATTTAAAGAACAGTGCTATATAGAACTATTAAAGAACATTCAGTAGAAATATTAAACT
Source organism: Otolemur garnettii (assembly GCF_000181295.1). Classification (NCBI taxonomy): domain Eukaryota; kingdom Metazoa; phylum Chordata; class Mammalia; order Primates; family Galagidae; genus Otolemur; species Otolemur garnettii. Next base: position 11,621,070 of record NW_003852400.1, on the reverse strand, counting down.
ATGAAATGTAGATTTTTTGTTTTGGTTTCATATAACTGATCAATTTTTCAGGAGCAGAGTAGTGCTTGAATCCTTAAGCAGTTGGCTATATATAAAGTCTGGGAAATGGAAACACGAACATCTTCTAAATGCATTGACTTTCTTTCAGGCGTTTTCGCAGACAAGATGTTCGGCATGGGAATGCTGCTCAGCAGTGTTTGGGACAACAATTTACTGGTAATCCATAAAAGATCAATTATCGCGGGTTACTTAGAATGGACGTCAGGAGAATGAGTGCTTCCTAGAGGGTCCTCTTGGTTGTGGTTTATGTGTACTAGAATGATGTGACTACAAGTATTTTTTTCCCATGTAGTTAAAATTCTGTACCTTTGACACGCAATTTTTACACAATTAGTTTTATATGCCACCATCCACGCTTTAATATTAGATGTCAAAACAATGGAAATCTAGAACAAGAATGTTGCATTTTTAGCTAATCAAAAGCATGTCATAATAAACAAATTGAAAACAAAACAAAAAAATGCTGCATATGTAGGTAGTTCATGCCCTAACGAGTTGCAGGATTTATCTTTTTACCTCATAGCTAGGGATGTCTTCCCCACATTATATACCTTAGTGATTTATATCAAGTGATGTAACTTGTATTGCACCACTTACTGAGCTTTGGAATAAAATCAAATGAGGTTGGATAAGCTTCGTCCTGGGGCCAGTGATGTAGGTTGAATGGTAGATGGTCTGATGGCTATAGGGTAGAGAAAATTTCAGATTTAGGCAAGTATAAGACAGAAAAACACTGATTCTTCACACGATGGTGGTGGGGGGTAAATAGCCTGTGTTTAGTGGGTTCATCAGGAAGTAACAGGAGGGCACAATAATTGAGAGACCAGCGTGGTTATACACAGACCCAGAAAGTGTGATGCAGCATCAGTGTGTGAGGCCCCAGGCTGACTCAGGATTCAACGCAGGGCTCAGTGCAGGACTCAGCATCTGGGAATATTGGCAAGAAAAGGCAGGACCCGAGTCCTAGAGAACACTGGGGGTTCAGTTTCTAAGGTGACAAGGATTCAAGCATAGGGAAACATAATCCTGGGATTGCGGTTACTAAATTTGTCTTGGTTAAAACAAAAAGAATAATTCCATTTGGTTTTTTTCCACACTGCAGCTAAGTATGCTTGCCTGTATGCAAATTTAAGTTCAAGTCCAGTGAGAGTCTCTCTAGTGGAAGACATAGGATATAATTAAGAAGCCCTACTGCACAAAGTTGTTAGTCTCATCTTCTTACTGCAGAAGTTCAACACCTGGATGGGTGCAAGGCTTGGTCAAAATAGCATTCACCCTTGTGTTTATGTAATGGCCCTTTTTTGCCCAGATTTTTGCTTTCTGCTTTTGTTTGTAATTGTTAATTTGGTTCTTGCCTGGATTGTGCATTTGGTGCTCATCTTTTCTCTGCTTACCAATAGGTGATGCCATTGAGTTTCCATGACTTTAACATTGATGTTCCTTTCTGTCCTCTCTTGTCTTTTGGAACCAAATTCACACTCAAGAGCCCACTTGCACTTTTAAGTGTCTAGATTTTGGTATGCCACTGTCTAAATGCCTTTAAGTGACCCTGAATAGAAATCAGAAAAATGTAATGAGTTTCTTCAGGGAACTAAATATTTTAAGAGATTATTTACCAGGAAAATCAAAGTCATACAGCTGATATTAATATTCCTATTGTAGGGAATGCTTTGGATAAGACTGAAGAGCGGCTGGCTTATGGCATAGAGAGCAACAGCACTTTGCTGGAATGCACCCCACGATCTTTACAAGCAAAAGTCATCTGGTTTGTACAGAAAGGTCGTGAAACAAGAAAAGAGGAGGTAATTCATAGTTGCGTATTCACATCATGATGTCTTGTAATAATGTCTGATTGGTAAACAGATAGTACATTTCATTTTAATTCATTCATTTTAATCCAAATAAATTGTCTTATTTAAAATGTCAGTTTTATAATTTATATACATACAACATGTATAAGTATTTAAATTATCTACATATATTTAAGTACATATAAAAATAAACATTTTAACTCTATAAATCAATAATTTGGATCCTGGAAATTGAATTTTTTAAGGAGGTATTTATAGCATTATGAGTTTCACATGATATTGTCAAAATGATAGTCTTAAGTTGTATAAACCAACACATTATTATAAAGAAATAATGATTACCTTTAATACACGTATCTGGGGTATGTAGATAATATAATTAAAATAACAAGAGCCACTGCAGCATCAAACTGGTTGCATGATAAGTCTTAAATCACACACAACACAGCAACACAAAGGTTCTCACCCACTGGAAACAAAGGCAATGCACCAGCTTCATCTTTGTAAGCAAATTTAGTGAAGATTAGAAGTCTGTAATGATGGCAGAATCACAACTTGGCTACTTTTGGAGAAGGAAGGACAAGCAGCTGTCACGCACATGTATGGAATATCCCAGAGGAAGTTACTGGATAGGAGAATGCAAGTCAAGGAGCTGGCTGGACATAGGGAGTGGGCCAGGGAGAGCAGGGTATTGGCGTTTACGTGGGCTTTGAACTTGTTTTTCACCAAAGTGTTGTTATCAAGTAGAAAAATAATGGACATATCAGAGGGAGCTAGACCATGGCAAATATAGGAGAAATGGTTGGTGGTAATAAGAATGTTGTAAGTAGAAGGAGGAAAATAAATTTTAAAAATTTGCCTTAGGCCACGAGGGCGAGCTCGTGTGTGCAAACTGGATAGAGAGGGAGTCAGTGCAAGTCTTTAACTTATTTTGGAACTGAAGACTAAACATTTGTCACTGGAACCCAAGATTAATTTCAGATGTGGAGCACTTTGAATTTTGATGCCTTTTTTCCCAGCCTGTGGTAGAAAACTAAAAACTCAACCTGGTTTTGGCCCAAATGCAAATGGTATATTCTGGGATATTAATAAACTTGCATAATAAATCCCAAGTTATTGGGATATTGAGAAATAAAGGCTATTAGAAATATAGAAATTCAATCAGTAGGAAAATTCTCCCAAGGTTTCATGACATCATAAGTTTAAACCCTGTCCAAAATTTTTAGCATATTGTACAGAATTACATTGTTTAGTTTTAAAGTACTTTCCATTTCACTGAGGTGAAATGGCCTTTAAAATTCCACCATAACTCGCTTGGCAGGGGAGGACCTGGGACTATTTCCATAGCTTTTCCAAGTTGAATGGCTTCAGAAGAGAGAAGCGATTCTATTATCACTGACTTTCTTTACTTTGTATTCTGTTTCTAATTTGGAACTCACCATAATCTGCCTCATTTGGAAATCTTTACCAAATAATTTTGACATGCTGCATCTATCAATGTTCAATTATAAGGTTCTTTTTCATAATTGTGATATAATCTACTTCTCTCTCATAAGTTTTAGTTTCTAATTTCAACTACATTCAAATTACCATAACTAATATATTTATTTATATTCAAAATTTAGAATTTACTCTGTGCATCAAAATTATATCATAATTGGATATACATAGCTCTCATAGGCATAGTGATAGATTGTTTTACTTACAATCTAAAATAAGGCAATATCCAAAATTGCTGACTTCATTAAAGGCTGATGTATGCTCAAAGCAAAATGATTTTGGATGTGAGTCCTGAATTTTAGAGACCATTTTTGCATTCCTTGCCATTTATATGTCTTATTTACCACGAAACATAATCTTATTACTAGACTTAGACCATTGTAAAAAATGTTTAAGTTCACCTAGTTCCATTCTTTTGAGGGTGCTTTAGAGAATACCTTTGATGACAACTGTCTAGGCTTGTCACTGTTACACATCACACGAATTCACTGATTTGTCAACTCAGAGTATATGCATCTTTTGCTGGACTGAACTTTTATTCTGGAAGATCTGCCCATTTATATCCAAACTCAGCCCTCTTAGAGTTATCCAGAATGACATTCATGTGGCTAAAATTTTTCTTCTAATTAATCCTTAGAAACTCAGGATTACAGCAATTCTCAAATGTACATTTTACATTCTCCTGCTTCTTTAAATATAACAAATGGAATATTTATTTTAATTTGACAAATATTTATGGAAAGCCTGTTTTTCTAGATACTTTACAAGAACACTTTTCCTTGGCTAAGTCTGAAGGTATAATTAGTTGCTAGGAATACATTGAATATAAATTTAATAAGTTATATTCATAGCATTGACTGTAGTTATATTTAATAAGTGATTTATCTATTGTGATATACTAAGAATTAGAATTTAATAGAACAGAATTGATAGCTAAGTATATAGTACTCACAGGATCGCGGCAGGCAGGTGCCTTCTCTCGTTAGGCCTACACCTCACACTGCATGTTCTGATTATCTGCCTTGTGCATAGGCAGAAAACTCAGCTATAACTCTAACACAGGTCAGGGACAGACCCCAGGTGTGTTCTGAGGTATTTTTGAGTCCAAAGCTGTGCTGTTTTCATTGATCAGACTATTTTATGTCTACTTTTATAGAACATATCATTTCATTCTAAAAAAAGTGTTTTATAACTGAGACATCTTTAATAATTCTCCTGGTTCCTCCTCACAGCTGCTTTCAGATCCAGATCCATGTAGTTTTCACTAAACCATAAACTCTTCTCAAATCACAATTCTAAATACAGTTCGCATGCTTTGAAATGGGGAACAGACCAAAAACTTCATAGAGAAAGTTTGGGAACTTAATTTCTGAAAAATGCTCTTGATGTCAGATTGATCCTTACATAAATTTCTTTGTCGGAGTTAAGTGGAGAATGCTTCTGCAGTCTCGATGAAAAAAGTGCTACTCCTCATGCAGGAGTAGGAATTGATCTATTCCTTCTTGAAGCACTGATACCATAAACTATAATTAAATACTGTGTACATCAATGTATATTCAGCCTCAGATTGCCTTTTTAAGCTTCTACTCTTATTAGATGACTTCTATGTCATAATAAGAGTGCTGTATCATTGGACCTATGTAGATCCAAACTCAGAACACTCTCCCTCATTTTTTTTTTAACTAAAAGAATGTTTTATTCATTTGGTCTTGTAGTGATGACAAACACAGACAAAATTATAATACATGTGTTTCTTAAAAGTTCTGTTGAATGCAAAGGAAAAGACAACGGCCTCACCTGAGAGGCTGAGTAGGTAGGTGGCATGATAAAGAATGAAGAAAAGATTTATGGCAGAGACGATATTTGTGCTATTCTAGATGCTTGATATATCATCATTACTTAAAACTTTCAGTATTTCTGAAGTAATTAGCATATTACCCACACTATGTGCCTGGCACAAAGTATACAACCAGTTAGTGTCTCTAAAGCAGCATGGCTTAAATAAGTAGAACCAGTGAAATCCACATAGGATAGTATAATAGAACTCAGTGGAAGGAATTGGATAAAAATGAAACAAACAGCATTCTTTGGACAATGCTGAAAATAAGTACACAGTCTCTAGGGACACTATGTTCAGGGGAGTGGTTAAGGTAGGACCCATTTTCTCAAAAAAAAAAAAAATCTCAGCTAGGTGCCTGTGGCTCAAGTGGCTAAGGCGCCAGCCACATACAACTAAGATGGCGGGTTCGAATCCAGCCCAGGCCCGCCAAAACAACAATGATGGCTGCAACCAAAAAAAAAAAAAAAAAAAAAAAGCCTGGCATTGTGGCAAGTGCCTGTGGTCTCAGCTACTTGGGAGGCTGAGGCAGGAGACTCGCTTGAGCCCAGGAGTTGGAGGTTGTTGTGAGCTGTGATGCCACAGCACTCTACCCAGGGGGACAGCTTGAGGCTCTATCTCAAAAAAAAAAAAAAAGGTAGGAGCCATTTCATAAAGTGATAAATAGGGCTGTGTTGAGTTGGAAACAGCCAGTTTACTGTACTCTCCCCAAAGGTTTGGATGAAAAGGGTTGATAAAGGTAAAGAACAGTAGAGAAATTTTGTTTTACTTTTAGTAAAAGGGGGACTTAACATTTATAGACCTCAGGGAAGTAGCATAAAGAAAATGGGTAGCTAACTGGTGAAGCAAAGGGCACATACGTGGGAGAGAAGAAAATCACGGATAAAAATTAAGGCGTTATCAGAGAGTGTCCCAGCGTTCTCTGAATTGAGAGAAAATAGTTTATGTGGGTAAGGTGACTTTTAGCAAAAGAATCAAAGTTTGGCTCTTCCAAAGGCTTCTGTTTGTATTTAAATTCACTGGCCATACATATTTCTACACGTAGATTTAATTTGAAATACCAGCCCAAATGAATGCCTGCAAATTTTATGTGATAACAGACGATGAAACTATTATAATTACAACGAAAATACCACTACTCTAGTTTAGGAAGTCTCAATTTCTGTGAGTCCATGTACTTCTAATTTACAAATCTCCAAAATAATTGCAAAAACTTAATCCTGAATAACGTCCTTAAGAAATTCATTCTTGTTAAGACACTCGATTGCACAGTTGAAGTATTTCTTATACCTTTAAGAGTTAGAGAAATGCATAAACACTGCATTTTACAACTATAAATGAGGAAAATTCAAATGTGCATTTACTTAGATTCAACTATTTTAGCTCATTGTATGTAATTTTCAGTTCTCGTGATGAAAACCATAATTTCTTCCAGCTATTTATAAGATTAGTAAATAATTACTTGCTTTAATACATATTTTAAGTGTTTGGAATTTGGAATATGTTATTTTTAACTTGAAAGTAGATTCTCCTGAACCTGAGAGACGATTAAAAGAAGTTAAACTACAACCTTGGGGCCAAATATGGCCCTTTGCCTTTCATAAATAAAATTCTATTTCAAAACTATTATACCCTTTTGTTTACATAGTGTCTGTGGCTGTATTCATGCTACAATCACAAAATTGAGTTGCTAAGACAGAGAAACCATAGGACTTGCAAGGCCCAAATTATATACTCTATAACTTTTCACTGGAAGTTTGACCTCTGATTTAAAGGCACAGAAGTGCATGTACAAATATAGCCTTATGAAATAAGTATTTGGAAAAATGTATTTGAGAAAAAAATCTGTATAAAAACTCAGCCCTTACTTTGTGCTGATACTAAAATGTCATTGCTATTGATTTTCAATAAAACCAAATAATGCCAGGTTTCTTGAAATACATTCTTTGGGACGAGATTCTTTAGTCATTTACTGACAAAAATCAAAGTATATTCCAAAGACACTGTAAATAAGGTTGAGTTCTAGATGTTAGTTAAATAAACGTACATAAATCCCGTTTGGTGAAATTTGGAGGCAATTTCAAGATACATGCTTTGGAGACAGAATCTCTTTCTGTTCCCCAGTCTAGAGTGTCATCGCATCAGCCCAGCTCATAGCAACCTCAAACTCCTGGGTTCAAGCAATCCTCCTACCACAGCCTTCCAAGTAAGCTGGGAGTATAAGCACCCTCCACAACACCGAGATAATTTTTCTATTTTTTATAGAGATAGGGTCTTTTTCTTGTTCAGGCTGGTCTTGAACTCCTGAACTCAATCAGTCCTCCTGGCCTGGCCTCCCAGTGTGCTGAGATAATAGATGTAAGCCAGCAGGGCTGGCTGTATAAATTAAGTACCATGCCTTTGCCAGGAGAGTGTAAGGCAGAGAAGCCAACTGCTTTAGACAACAGACCACCTTACAGATCTTTTTGGTAATTATGGAGGAATTATTGTTTTCCTTGATTGTTTCTTATGGATTCTCTTTAAGGAAAAATAAATGTGTGTCTTAAAGTATTTCACTTTAAAATAGCTAATTGTATTCATTTGCTAGACTGTTTAAGTAATGCACAACTGTGCGTGTTTATTATAGGAAACCAAGGAGGAATGTACATTGACAACAGATCTCCAAAACATCAATTGTGCTTCATTTTGTTTTTTTACTCAAAAGTTGTCACTTTAAGTCTTTCTTTAGACCACCCAAGGAGAATTCAAAGTCGATTAAATACCACTGAGAAATTTAATAGGCACAGTTAACTTAGTTCATTCCACAGCATTTAGAGTTTATTTCAGTGCTAAATTTATACAGTTCTAAATTGAAACAGTTTAATCGATAATTCACGACATTATGGGTCAGCTTCTGTAAAAATGAAAAAATTAGGTGCACAAATAGCTTTTAATATTGCAACTCGCTATCAGTTAGAAATTGGTTTATTTTTCAATTTTTCCAGTTCTCCTGTTTTTCCACCTTGTTTGTTAAATGACTCATTTTCCTTATGCTTACCCCTGCTCACCCGTGGCAGTATGTAAGGGATGACTGGCAGCCGTAGCTTACAGTTTTCGTTTGCACGCATGCACTGAAAGAATTGGGGTTTGTTCCACGTGAATGCTGTGTTTTCATAACATCAAGTGCACGAACTCTTGCCTCATTTGAAACATCTGTTCTGAGGCTTCTTTTTTGGTCTATTAAAAAATGTGCTCATCTTTTCGAAACAACTCTTTACAACAGCTAAGTGTTCAGAATCTATATTTTCTAGCCTTGGCCAGCATATTTTTATGATATTCCATCTCCCAAATATATTTTTAGTTCTGGAATAGTTAGAAAGTTGCCCATTAATTTTATCTTTTGCCCTTTCTGATGGTATCGCCTAGAATATGAAGGGAGAATATAAAACAACTTTGTGGTTTGAAGAAGATAAATACACAGTTTTAAATAGAACAGTCTTCTGTTAATTTTCGCAGAGAATATGGTCTTTGAAAATAAATCAGATCTTCCACGGTCTATCGATTAGGTACTTATCTGTGTCTTAGCCCACGGAGACCACTCTGACGCTGTGCATCTGATTAGACCAGGTAACATAGTGCAGAACCCCTGGGTACACCAGCACGTGGTAGATATTCAAAAATACTAGTTCCCCTCTTCACTTTTAAATTTCCCTTTTTAGTTGAAACCATGGTTCATATGCTCTTCTATGTAAATAAGAAATGTACATGGGATGAAGATTTACCAGCATAGAACTGTATGTCTGGACTGCATTTTGTTTCTACCCCATAGGATAGCTCTACTGATTTAGGCGTTGTGTGTTCACCCTACTCTGAGATGCTGCTTAAGGGGGTGGATCAACTATGGCTGCTGTGAACACCTTCCTCTCCTTTTATGAGAACACACAGGAGAGATTTTTCTCAGGTCTCAGTGCCAGGAGAGATGTACTTGTTATAAGAAGTAATTTTAAAAGTCTATTTTAGAGCAATTTTAAATCTTAGGATGTATCACACTTTCCTTTCCTTTGGTCCTTAGGAAATTTAGTATTTCATTTCTACTTCAATTATAGTAGCCAGACAGTGGTGTGTGGCGCCCATTTTTGTTTTCATATATTACGTTTACTTTCATCATCTGTACTCAGTTTCTCTGAATTCTGATATTTCTTATCTGTAAAAATTTTAATAGAACTTTAGCCTTAAATTGTTATTTTTGAGCAGTATTTCTAAGATTCTTTGATTCTACTATACTAGAACTTGAACAGATCTTATGAACAAACTTAGTGTATTGGTTGCCAAACCTGAATAGTCATTACAAACCACAGGAGATTATTTATTTATTTATTTATTTTTTCATTTGAATTGCAGAATTCAGTTAATTGTGCTGCTTGGTTTGCAGCACATGGTAATGAATGGTTGATGCAAATTTCTTTTGACCTTTGACCTGACTGTCCCTGGACCACCTCTCTTCACATTCATTCTGGCTTCTCGTGTGTGTCCAATACACAGATTGGAACACTCAATACTATTGCATATGGTACCAGTATACAGCATTCCAGGTTCACAGGAGCTGTAAAAATAAATGCATTGTGTTGGAAATCATGTGTGTTTCTCACTTGTTAGACTTAACAGTATGTTTACATTTATCCCTGTTTGTCTTTTTCGTTTGACCCATTCCCCTAAGTGTAGACACCCAGAGTATAAAAAACTTCCCATATCACATTTTAATGATAGTTTCTGAAAACCATTCCTTGGATATCGGTGTACAGGTTTCTTCATTATTCTGTCAAGATCCTTCATTTCTGTAATTGCCAGCTTGCTCCCAGGATTTCTGTATCACTTGCACTCCTGAAGCAGTTTGGTAACTGTATATCCACATCCTTAATTTTTGATATCACTTAATATTCTAACTTTTTGTTTTCTGGTATAGCAGTGTCTTGTTTAAATTTGCATTTCTCAGGTTACTAGGAAGTAACATTAATTTGAACATCAATTTGCATACTTAAAGAAACTTAGAGTTTCCCCATTCTCTGAATTGCCTAATTATATACTTTTCTTTTTTTTACACTTTGTTGACTTACAAGATTTCTTTACATCTCCTAGATGTTAATCCATTCTCAAATATAAATGCCCAGAATTCATGTTTTGAACACACCATGTTTTCTCATTATGGTTTTAAGTTTTTATTTATGGTGACTTTCTTCTCAGCATTATGTCAGATATAAAGATTGTTTTTCCACAGTTGTTTTTTGTATAGCATGCTATATTGCCCGAAACAGTCTATTCCCCTCACCATGTATCTACTACATGTATCAGGCTCATGTTAGAGAGTATTTTTAATAAAAATACTTTATGTTGTCATATTAGGGTTATTTTTCTGTAACTTAACCAAATAAATGTGTATGTGTGCATATATAGTATTGAAGGCAGGCCAGATTTAAAAAAATGGTCTTTATTTCTTGACTAAAAATTAATATATTCTGAATTTAACCAATTCAAGGCCTACATATGTCTGTCTCTTTCCTATGAAAATTGTGGGAACATGTGGCTGACACGTGGAAATCACTCCTTCTTCCCGACCAGCTAGCAGATGTGCAGCGTTCTGTTCAATTACTTCTTTTTGACATTACAAAACATACTGAATCAATCTTTATAGCTAAGAATATTAAAACCATTTTTGGAAAAAAAATTCTGTATTTGTAAAGAACATTTGATAGAAATGATGTATTATGTACCGTCTTCTGGACCAAGGAAATCTGGTCTGCAGACAGGAAAAGCACAGCTGGATGCAAACAATCCTGTAATCGAGATTTGATGTTGGAGGCACACAGTTAACTAAAGCGGAAAGACTAAGTTGTGGACAGATTTCCAATACAAATTTCTAAGTCATTTTCTATTTTCAGGTATAGACTATGGAAGACATATTTCACCTACACAGTACATGGTCTTCCACACAGAGTTAAAATAGCTTCTATTCCTGACTTAATAGTGTGGATTTGCTGTATCCGGGAGGGTAGATCAACCTTCTGAGAAAGACACTCTCTGACCTGCAAACGAGCAGTGTAGGACAATTCCCGTGGCAGTAGTTGGGCTTTCACGTCTTTGAATGGGAACCTGTCTGGACTTTATCTATACATAATGCAGTATTTCCAAGTCTTGGTTTCTGGGAAATTAAAAAAAAAAATACCTGCTTTGCCAACATACCTGTGAAGGAGCTCTCTTCAGTTACTAAGAGCTCCTGAAATCATGCTTGCCTCCTTATTCAGATTATTGTTTTTACCTAGAGGATGTGAATAACTTTTGACTCTGTTCCTGTTGATGCACCCGTTGCCTTATATGCTTGTTTCCTATAAATTAATAAGTGCTCAGTGTTCACCGTGTTCTGAGTACTACTCATAAATGAATGAGGAGAAAGGCCTTTAACCTTAGAAAGTTATGTTTAAAGAGAAAATTTCAGCAGAAATAATTTGAAGAATATAAACAGCTTTTGTGCTACAAAGGTGGATGCTGTTGAGTTACCAAAATAAAGATCTGTATGGGCTATGAAGTATTTATAAAGGAAGATAAAAATTTAACTAGGCCTGGGAGGAAATGAAGAAAAAATGGATTGGTGGACGGTAGACAGGGGTTTACTAAGGGAAAGGAAAAATGAATAAGATCAGGATAAGAGCTGGAAGTGGGAAATAGGGTGGTGATCAGGGGACTGAAGGAATTATGAAAGGGAAGGTTTAATTCTAGTAATAAACAGGTTTACCCCATCACCTGCTCTTATAAGTAAATCATCTTAGGCTGCTAGTTTGACTAATACTAAAATGTTCATTCAGTATGCCTAAGATTAAAACAGGTTCCTTCTGCTTGTAGCTTTTTATTCAGTTATAGAACATTAATTTACAAATAACAAGGACAACGATGTATCATGAAAATGTTTAATGTGACTTTTCTTTCCCAGAAATAGGTATCTCTGAACGTAGCATAGAACATGCTGCCATGTGTCTGTATGTGTGTGGGGGGTGCATAAAACGTCCTGCCTACACCACCGTCTCCCACGTGATGACTCGATTCCCAACACGTTACTCAGTTGGCTCCCAAACTTTGTGTTTTTACAACATAGGGAAGTTTAGCTTTTATTTCGCTGGAACACAGCATGAACATATTAAATCTTTTTTGTTCTTAGCATTTGGAACCTATTAAGGTTTTGCAAATGGTTCAGAATGTACAATAAAAACATTGAATTTGACATTCAACATGCCAAATTTATTGATCCCGATTGTGATAATAAACAGTTATTTAAGAAATCATTAGTAAGATCTCATTGCTCTTCAGACATGCACCTGTTCTACTCTCAGAAACTACAATAAGAATTTTGGGGATCCAGATTTAGAAAGGAAGGAAGGTTTACGTAATTCTTATCTGCTAGGACAAATGATAGAGATTTCAGCAAGTTCTCCGTCAGCAGCATGACGAAAGGGAGTGAGGTTTAAATAAGAGCAATTAGTGCTCACTTGAAATAAATGGGGAGAGATGCCATCAGAAAATTGATGGGTTCTTGTTCTCTGTGCATGTAATGTTGCATGCGGACTACGTATGTAAAAATTAACAGGGGAAATGATGATGACAGGAAGGGGCAGGACAGTTTCACAGGAGTAGGAGGGGGACTATCTGAATGGATGGCATGTATTTTGGTTGTTCAAACAGGATGAGAAGTAATAAACCTTAGAAAAGTCTGTAGGCAGAGACAAAAGCAGAGACCCTGAAACAATAAGTCTGGGAATAAAAGAAACAGAAAAAGATTTAGGAAAATCTTGAGGTAAGGTCAGACATTCAGGGGCTATAACAGTCTAATACTGTGGCAAGAATGGTTAAGAGGGAGGGATGTGTATAAGGGTCACCACTGAAGAAATGTTAGGAGTTTGTGGCCTATTGTGGTGTGAGGAAAGTATAAATGATTGACTTTTGAGGATGGGGAGAAGGATAATGTTGTAATTGTCAGAAATGGGCAAGTTGGTAAATGGGGGTCAATTTACCAACAGAAACAGAGCAGAAAGACCCCGATTGTAGGTAATAAAGGAGGATCATGTAGGTATCAATGTTTCCTGATAGGAAATAAAGCAATCGATTAGGGAAGGTGACCAAAACAAATAGAAGGGTTATCAAAAGAATGGAAATAAAACACGAGATGAGTGAAGGATGGAGGATTGTGCCTTAGGGGTACAAGAAATCTGCAGAAAGAGAGGAAGCAAAAAAGACAAGACCCAGAACTGTGGAAGGACATTTACCACAGGGGAAGAAAAGTTTAAAGAGGCAGGTCCAGCTAGGACAAATGTAGCTGCAAACTTTATAAAAGGGAGGCTGGGCTTCCAGTAGGATCCGAGGCACAGCATGGTCACAGGTTGCACTAGACGGTAAATTTATGGAAAAAGCTGGTGATGGGTGAAAAATCCTTACAGAGGTTTGTCCCAGAGGTGTGGTAAAACGAGGGGAGGGCACGATGTCTTTTCAGAGTTTAGTGTGGCAGGTGCTAAGGATTCTCTGGACAAAACCTATTAATAGAGCAGATTGTTTTTCCATAGCAAAGATGGGTTTGGTTTGCAGGTCTTCCTGATTCCATATTGGATCTGTTCTGCCCACGAGGGGATGTTTCTGCCAAGTCGGGGAAGCACCTCCGCAGGGCTTATGCTCTTTGCCTCCCCAACTGTGTCACTCTGAAGCTTCAGAGTAATTTATATACTTAACATGGCTTTAAAAAAAAAAAAAGCCTTTAGGAAATCTCATAACTTAATCATATCCTTATTTCTTACTATACAACTAATGCATTTTCCCATATTACCTATTAACTATAGTACGTAGATACCAGTTTTCACATCTGAGTAATCACATCGCCACTGCGATTATGCCAGGTCTAATCAAGGCAAGCAAGTCTGGGCCAGAACCTGCCACTGGGACAAAAGCATGCTTATCGTGGGCAGCCTTTCTGGCCAATGGGGTTGTAGTTGTTCTCCTACGTGTGTCTTATGCTACCAAAGGTGAATCTTGCCTCCATTTTCATATTCTTAAGGAGGAAGTTTACTACTGTGAATCATCTTTATGCCAATATCAGAAGATCCTAGGCCAGGTAGAACATTTGTGTTTAGTTAGAGGAATGTACAGATAAAAGGCAGAGGTAATCGAAAGGACTGTACAAAACTTGCCTATTTTCACAGCAATCCTTTATTATATTATCTCCACTTTTACACAGAAAAGTAAGGCAAAATGTATAAATGTCTCAGGTGACTCAATTAATAAATAGGAGTGTTAGTATTTGAATCCAGCTCTGCCTCATGTCAAAATGATTCACTCACGAGGACAATTACTTGTGATTAAACGTGAGCTATTCATTGAAAGTCTTATGTTCTTCTTTCCCTGAAGTATATTTATAGAAATAAGGTGCAAAATTTATTATAACAAGATATTAGATGGTATATTAAAACAGTATTTGCTTGACTGTTATCCTTTGGAGCAGAAATCTGGTTTTACTTTTTTAAATCTATTAACGGAAAGCCTATAGAAATATAATAGATACTCAATGAATTAATGGTTTTTGTAAGAGTACATGTGCCCTAACTAATAAGAGTCCTTATAGAAACATCTGTCACTGGTCTGAAAGGGATAAAAATACTTGAAACAATATGGGAAATGGCATTTGCTTTGTTCATTAAAAAAACAGGTTAGAATAAGATTAGGATTTCATTTATATTTTAATTTTGAGATAGTGTCTCCCTGCCACTGAGGCTAGAGTACCCCAGCCTAGTTCATGGCAGCCTTAAACTCATGGGCTTAAGCAATCCTACTGCCTTGGCCTCCCAAGTAGCTTGGGCCTATAGCACCTGCCACCAGACCAGTCAGTTTTCTGTTTTTAGTAGAGATGAGGTCTCTCTTTGCCCAGGCTGATCTCAAACTCTGGAACTCAAGATTATAGGCGTGAGCCACCATGTCTAGCTCGTTTCATTTTAATGATTGGTTGAATCATTGGGGAGAATGTGTTCTTGGCTCTTTGATGTGAAATGACCTTAAGATTGATATGAAGTGGATTCCAACATACATAACTTCAAAATATCACACGTGTCTTTGCATTTCACGTGTCTTCGCATTTTATGATTTTATTATGCGACAAAAATGAAGAAACTTGTAGGGGAAAGTATAAGTTTTCTCCTGCATAATGCTCCAGTACCCTTTCCCTGTTTTGTTCTTGCAGGTGAAGACGGATGACAGAGTGGTGAAGATGGATCTTGGTTTACTCTTTCTAAGGGTGCGCCGGTCAGATGCTGGCACGTATTTCTGCCAGACAGTAGAGCACAGTTTTGTCCATACTGTCCGTAAAATCACCCTGGAGGTAGTGGAAGAGGAGCGAGTTGAGGAAATGTTTAACAAAGACTATGAGGAGGACGGGCCTCACAAAATGCCTTGTCCTGCCCACAGCAGCATCCCCCAGGGAGCGAAACCATGGTACAAGGAATTCCTGCAGCTGATTGGTTACAGCAACTTCCAGCGAGTGGAAGAATACTGTGAAAAAGTATGGTGCACAGATAAAAGGAGGAAAAAGCTGAAAATGTCACCCTCCAAGTGGAAGTACGCCGACCCACGGGAAAAGAGGCTCCGCTCCAAATCTGAGCACTATCGCCTGCCCAGGCACACGCTGGACTCCTGACGGGCTGAAACCATCTACTGTCTTTTGAAGAATTTATATTTGGAAACAAAAAGGAAATAAGAAACCATTCAACTTCATATTACTTACCGGGAATTTCTGTAATACAGAAGTGACTATAAAAGTTATAATAAATTATTCTATATACGCATTAGACCAGTCAGATAAATCTCCCATGAAATTAACTACTTTGTAAAATAGGCACATTGCTTAATGTTTTTGCATTATATTTATGAAAAAGGGACCATAGCTGTAGTTTTCAGTAACTTGGATGCTTTTCCATAGTAATTATTTTACCCTGGTGAGATTTAAGATTAGGATATTGAAGAAAAATTAGAATTTCATAATCATAAAATATAAAAATATATCTTTCTGAATTTTTCTTTTCCACAATGTAAGATATACAGAATCTTGGATACTTCAACATCCTCGTGTGAACTCTCTGTACTCTTTCAGAATTATTGTATTAGTGTTGTCTAAGCCAGGAGTGTTAGGGAGCAGGTGTGTTGTGATTGCCATAACCCATGAAGGAAAAAATGTCACTGAGGCTTGTGCTTTCATAAGACACTAATAATAATAGTGTTTCATAACCAAACACATCCTTTAAAACTTCACTCCAGTGTGGAAAGAGTGAAGCCAAGGTAACTTCTCAGAAAGATACCCAAGTATGTTGAATCTAACCGAGTTACAGTTAGAATTCCAATTACTGTAATCAAATTTTGCTGCCCTCTTGTGGTAATCTGTCTAGGAAAGATTTGAAAAGATGATCAGATGATATGTCTAGTTCATTTTCAGAAATAATTCATTTTTAAATTTTTAAAGCTTATTTCATGATTTAATAGAGATTATGTTTATAGTTTATTATCTCAGTCAAAAATAGTTTGCCACACTAAAACAAGTTTCTAAAACTCTTTGTTTCCATAATGTCTTTTAGATTTCAGCAATGTTTTATTTGTGAAAAAATGAAAAAGCATTTGCCATCAGCTAAATTGTCCTTTTATATTTACATACAGGAAAATTATTTGTGTTTCCTTAATTACTGAGGTGCTCAGAGCATTTTCACCTATTACCAAATTCTGACTTTGGGAATATTTCTTGAAGGCTTTCCTTTGCCTGAAATACGTAACCATTACCTGTCTACTATGGGAAATTCCCATGAGATTATTTTTCTTAAATTGAGAGCAAGTGGATTATGCACACTAATTACAAGTATTTATGTAGAATTTTAAATATTTCAGTTTTCAAAGTTAGCTCAAAGCCACAGGTGCCCCTCAAGATCCCCAAGTGTGGCTCCACAACAAAATTCAAACTTCAACGAACAAATCCCTCTACTGAAAGGATTTGTTCTATAGAATTTGGATTGAGTCATAAGGCTGCACTCAAGGATCCAGAAGGCGACATGTGGCCCCTGAGGCTGCAGGTGCCCACCCCTGCTATAGGCTGTATAATTAAAGGGTTGATAACTTTTAATGGTCCTAATTTTATTCTATAATATATAAATAAGTTTAAGAAGTTTATTCACATAAGTTAAATTCCAAAACATCTACCAATACAGATGTATTGAAAATTGAATCCTATGGATAAATCACTTGCTATTTACTTAAGAGTCCACCAGAGGGCATTGCTGCCCACCAAGAATAATTTAAAACTAGGTATTGGATGTGATTTTTAAAAATTGTATTTCAATAACATCTTGCTTAATTTGGAGAGATAAATTATTAGCAAGGATCACAGGGAAGCAAAATTTCTGTCTGATATGCTCAAAGTGAACATATAAATCAATAATGCATAATTTACTGAAAATAATCTCCCATTCATACATAAAGAAAAAAACAGGTAAGACACAAGCGTTTTTTATTGCCATAACAAGACAAGTAGTTAATGGTTCTAATAATGTAATTTGTGAACTAATATTTAGTAACTGAAACTATAAGGCTGTGGAAAATAACTTTTCTGACACAAATCTTTAGGATTAAATGCACAAAAAAAAGCCATTTAACCAAAATAAGGTAACTATTCACCTGAAAAATATTTTGCATAAAATGTCAAAAATTGATTCTTGGAAAATTTAATCCAAAGAAAACTTATGAAGATGAATCAAACGTAACCTGATAAAATTCTGAGGAATCAGGTCCACAATTTAGGGAGAGCACTAAATTACAGGTATAATTAGGTATGGAATTATATGTATCTATCTCTCTCATATCATGCTTTTGTATCACAGTACTTGCCTGTTTTTGGTAGCTTGTGAGGACCAGGAAGTAGAGGGAAAGAAGGCAGGCACACGACAGTTCAAGGATACGTCCTAGGTCCCCCTCGGCTTTCCTTTTTCTCAGTATTTCTCCCTCCTCACACACCACTCATAAGATAAACCTCTGTTACCTTCACAAAATACAAAGTCAGTGTACACTGCTCTTTTGACAATTTGATTTGGAGCAGATCACAAAAATATTCTTTAGTTCTGTCTGGGGTTAGAATTTAAAAATCAAATCACTTTTGAGAAATGCCCAGGCTTGGGAAACTACAAATGAATGGACCCTTGAACTCGGGATGGGCAGATCCTTAGGCACCTGCGAGACTTGGGGGGATTAAGAGTTTGCCTTTGATGGTACCATGCCATCCCCAGCCATGAACTTGAAGAAGGAGAGGAATCATACCCTCAGGGAACACACAGCTGAGCAAGATGTATAACCACTCTCTAATTTCTAAGGAGCACCGCCGTCAGGGTCAGTCTCCTGCTTCTGTCATTCTGTTTGGAGAGAGGACCTGCGACTAGAATGAGCCTTGACATAGAACAGTGTTCACCTCCTGTCTCAGCAGAGGGTACCCTGAGCTACAGACCCAAATTAGGTAGCAAGGAAGATTACAAGTCAAGGCATTTGACTTCATGCTTTGTGACTTTCTTCCACGTCTAACAGTCTGCACTGCTTCCTTTTGTGTTAATTACTGAATATTTCAGTGCAAAGTAATCAACTTGGAGAAATGGGGATTAAAAATAGAAATAAACACTCATAAGAGCTCTAGAGTAGAGGGAACGGAAAATCTTTGCCTGTTTAGTACGTGGCAATTCCATATATATATTTTATAGCTATTTTCCTTTCAAAGTTAGTTAACTACTTAGCATGTTTTTACTGAGAGTCCAGTATTTCCTATAGGGTTTAGACTTTTGTAAATTGTCATAGTAATTAAGAACATTTGTAAAATTTGTAAAATACAATAAATCATTTTGAGTGCTGGCCTTAAGCATGAAACAGATGCTGTTGTCTTTAAAAATGAACAGCTTTGGGACATCTTTAGCCTGGAAAATATAATTATGAAAAGTACTTACTATTGTATAGATATTTGAGATACCAGAGAAAGTACCACACTTAGGAGAATAAGGAGTCTGTGTTCTTTTTCTCACAGCAAAGTATCACAAGAAGTTATATTTTAAATAAATACTTGTTTTCCAGGCCAACAACTGTTGCATTTGAATCAGATATAAATAGATTTTCCATGAACAGTCTGTATTGTAGCCGTGTTATTTAAGCTGATGTGTTTATTCTTTTTTTCTTGGAAGGATAGCTTTATATTTTGGCTTTCATTATAAACTGAATGTGTTCTGTTTGTATTTAAATGGCTTAGTTCTAAGCTGGAGCACTGGACGGGGGTAATCTTGTCTGTATGGTATCCTTTTGTTTTCTGGGCTGGATCCGTAACAGCATGTGCCATATTTTGTCACTGATTACAAGTCATGCAATTTATTGTCA
Source organism: Otolemur garnettii (assembly GCF_000181295.1). NCBI lineage: Eukaryota > Metazoa > Chordata > Mammalia > Primates > Galagidae > Otolemur > Otolemur garnettii. The sequence continues at coordinate 11,601,420 of NW_003852400.1, read as the reverse complement.
TTTGGTAACAAGCTGCAAGGACCCCTGACAATGTGTCTATGACATGGATCTGCCACTATGTACTGCGTAATTTAACTGTATCATTATGGACAGAATACTATTTGGTTCAACGTAGGTGAAAAATAAATATTTGCTAAACCCTCAAGTGCTGTCTGAGGTGTACGTTTCTGCCAGTTGAACTCAAGTTTCATAGCCAACTTTCCAGAGGAAGAAAATGTCTGTTAGTATCTCAACCTTCCAGCACTCGGCTTTGTTTATGCCACACCACGTTTCTAGGACCAGCAGCCAAACTGTGTTCAAAGCTTCATCCAGATAAGAGATATGAAAAATGAATGGTTGGGGAATGGTAACCAGTTGAATATTTGATTTTTGCAAGCCTTGTTTTTCCCTGCTCTTTTAATAACCTTGGGCAAGCCATTTAAATAAGGTTTAATGTTAGATGAACTTTTTAGGAGTTCTTATTGAGGCAAATGTTACATTGGTAAATAATTACGATTTTTAAGAGTCAGTCTCACTCTGCTACTCAGGCCAGAGTGCAGTGGTGTGAGCCCACCTCACTGCAGCTTCTACCTCCTGGACTTCTGCTTCAGACTGAGTAGCTGAAACTACAGACATGAAGAAATGTATTTGCCTCATTTTTGAAATTTTCTTCTAGAGGTGGGATCTTGTTATGTTTTCCAAGCTAGACTTGGACTCCTCAAGTGACCCTCCCGCCTCAGCCTCCCCAGTTCCTGGGATTACAGGCATAAAGCAGCATCCTTCCTCAGCCACAATGTCAAGGAAACGTCTGGCAGCAGCTCTCAGATACCGTCTGTGACAGCGTCATGGCATGGCGATGCCATTACTGGTAACTGTTCATGTTTCAAACTTTTTCATTTGCAGTATAGAGCCTACTTTTAGAAGATAGTGGTTGTGGGAAGTCCAGATCCTGTACAGTGAGAATACATGTGATACATCCCAGCTGGGACAGAGCCAGTCTGACACTCAGGGGAGCTGCAGAAGCCTAAATCTCGGTACCTACCATTCTCTGGGATGTGGATGCATAGATACTGCTTGTAAAGCCACCCAAGGCTGTGGCAGACTCACCTGAGAACCAGACCCCAATGGCTTAGTTTCTTGTTCCTCCCACTCTAATTCATGCCCTGGCATTGCTGGAATACTCCCAAGTCACCTTAGATTTCTAGTCTAGAATAGCCAAAGAATCCTTTCCTGGTTTGGTGACCCTACTGTCAAAAGTGGAACCCACAGGCAGGGTGCTATGGACTGAATTGTCACCTCCTGCCCCCCAATTTGTGTTTAAAGGCCTATCCCTCAGTGTGGTAGTATTTGGAGATGGAGCCTTCAGAAGGTTATTATGGTTGCATGAAGTCACAAAAATGTAGCCTTCATGATGAGATTAGCAACTTCATGGAAGCAGAAGAGACCTCTGCTATGTGAGGACACAGCAAAAAGATGAGAACTGTGTCCACAAACCCAGAAGAGAGTCCTGAGCAGAAACTGAATTTGCTGGTATCTTGACCTTCCAAGCCTTCATAACTGAGAAATAAGCATCTTTTGTTTAAATGACCTTGTTTATAGTATTGTAGTAACAGCGTAAGCAGACTACTGCATGTATACAAGTCAAAACACAGAAAAAAGGTGGAGAGGTGGAGAATAAACAGAATAGAATGAGCCCACCTTGAACATCTGGGATATTGGAAGTTACGCAGATAATGGCATCTGCAAGGTGATGAAAAGTGGTTTCACGTTGGTGTGATCTCAGTCAGGGTAGGACGTTCAGGGAATGCTTCCAATGTGCAAATTTTCTCCCAAGGATCAGAATAGATTTGAGGGGAAAATAAGTATAAACTCAATTTCACACCTTTCCAAAATAAAAACTAGTGACAAGCAGCATGATCCCTCGACAATCATTTCATAAACTCAACCTACTTTAAAGAAATGGTTGGAGTTTAATTTTTAAAAAAGCTTAAAACACAAATTAACTCTCTCATGGTTTCTGTAGGTCAGAGGTCCAGGAACATGTCTTAGCGCAAATCTATCCTTAGGATCTCAAAGACCAAAATCAATGTAGAAATTGGCTGGGCTCTGGGGAAGGCCTTAATTTCATGTGTGTTATTGGCAGAATTCTGTTCCTTGCAGTTGTAGGGCTGAGATCCTTCTTAAAGATTGGAATATGACTTCGTCTTATGCTGTCCCCCCCCCCATTTCTTATTTTTGTGCTGCGTTTAAGAGCTCATGTGATTATATTGGGTGTACTCATAATTTAGGAGTTTTAAAGATTGTAAAGTTATCTGCAAAATCCCTTTGGCCATGGAACATATTCACAGGTTTGGGGAATGGAGGTGGGGGCACATGTGGGGCTCATTCTACTTAACCTACCATAGTCCAACTCCTGGTCCCTAAAAGTTCATACCCTTTCCAAATGGAAAATACATTTACTACTATGGCAAAGCTCAAAAGTCTCCTTCTATTACAGAATTCTCTCCAAAGTCTTCAAGCTTACGATCTAAATTAGGCACAGATGAGGCTCAGAGTGCTCTCCAAACACTCCTCTGGTGCACAGGTCCTATCCACGCGCACCTGGGACACTGTAGGAAGAAGTTGGCTGTTCTCACATACAATGATGGGAGGTGCAGAGGTGCATAGTTATAGATTTTGATTTAAACAGAACAGAAAAGTTTGAGAAGAGATAAAAAGGAAGCCTCGGTGTAATTCTGAGGGAAATGTGCCAGAACCTCCTGCAGCTTCCATGGGAAGAAGTGGCAGAGCGGACGCACCAGGATTTCAGCAGAGATCAGCCCCTGAGGAATTCGGAATCCAATAAACAGTGCAGGTGGAAGAGTTTGTTTTCCTCCCCCACCCCACCACCTCTGGTAGACAGTAGGCTCTCAAAATGTTGGAGAGTTTCTTTACATGCAAAACCCCGAAAGTTGCTGCTCCTGCAAGGTGGGAGTCTGAGCACAGAGCGCTGGGCCGCCGGCCCCCTCAGGGCCACTCGCTCCACCACCGGCCCCAGCTCAGGTGGCGGCACCAGACCGCCTTCCCACCCACTCATTCCGTACCTTGTCCTGACCAGGGCACTTCAGCCCTCCAATTTTCTGGTCACAAACATTTCCCAACCCCTTTCCTAGACTGCAGCAGCCATAAGGGGTTAGGGTGTTTCGGGGTAATGTGTAACTGCAATGTCATCTTTTACAATTTGAAATCCATGTTTGGATGTCACATAAGCTTCATTCAGAGTATGATAACTAGAGTCAGTCATATAAATATACTGGTCCCTGGGAGTTATATATACATGGAAGATTACTGTATCATTTTCCCCCCTCAGGAGTGATATAGCAGATATATTCTTGGTAACAATCTGAAAATTAGCTTGAAGCTTGTTTTTAAATGTGAGAATTTCTCATTCTTTCCATTAATTCCATTTAAAGAGGACACACATTGGAACACTGAATTTATTTACTCTGGTCTGTCACATCTATATGTAGATAAGTCATCAAAGCATTTTTAAATAGATTTTAAAACTATGTTTTGCCACATTATATGATAGCTCAACAGAGCAGAAAAATACTACAGAATGTTTTCAGAATCTATAAATGAGTGATATATTTTGAGATTTGATATGTTACATAAATTTCTTAATTGTTTGAGATATGTGGTAGATTTGGAAAAGTACAAGGAACTATTACATAAAACATTTCTGTGCCAAGGGACTGTCTCGGTCCAGGGTTTTCATTTCAGTCTTCTGTGTCACATAAGTCTTCCAATCTTTTCTATGTATGTATAGATTTTTTTAATTGCAGGATAAGAGAATGATACAATTTGGAGAGGTTCCTTATTAGTCTCCAAAAAAAAAAAGCCCTAGCAGGCCAACCTCGGGCCATGCAGACACATCCTGTATGATACACCAACTGAGAAAATACAAATATATTTAGCATTTTTACTTTCCCCAGCTATCCTCATCTACTAGTATGTTAGAGAGATACAAATACATACATGAGCCCATAACCCGATTTGAATGGGCAGAGGAAATGGGGTTGATTTACTGTTATCAATTCCAGGCCTTTGTCCCAAGACCTCAGAATGGAGATAGCAGGAAACCCTGTTTTTTAATATTTGATTACAGTTTAGGGACGATAAGACTGACATTTTGAGGACAGCCTCTTTGACACTAACACAGTGTCTCAGGTGGCCAAGTACTATCTCACACCAAAATGCCCTCAGGAGGGTATTGGAAAGACAGCATATGTGATCTTGAGTCCTTGTGGATGACTCTTCCTAATACCCAAGTCATGCCTTTGAGTTCTCCCAGGATCCTAGAGTTTTCTCTTGAACATGATGCCAATAAGACATTTTATTTTCTCTCAAGGCTTCGTTGTGACTCATTATCCAAAATCCTTGTCACAAAACACCTCTGGGATCTGTTTATACCCTTCACTCAATGCCCAGCCCAGATAGTCTACACATAGTACCATTTTGCCATTTCTGGTAGGTTAACTGGCCAATAACTTTGACTTCCTTTTAATTCTTTCCATAGGTAAGAAAAAAATTCTGTACATATTTTTCCACTCAGATTCATGTGCACTTTGTGAGCTGGTGTTTATATCTCTGTCCGCCTAGCTTGTCACTGTGAAAGAACTAGATTTCTTTAATGAGGCTACTCCCATGTTGGTATATAAATCACTCGTAGGCCAGATCTCTCCAGTTCTTCCACATGTGATGCAGGCTCTTCTACCACAGGCACATCTTCTAGTCAGTCATTTCTCCATGACTTGGGGCTTTCATGTCACAGAATTTGCTGAGGATTTTAACCAACTTGTTATTTAAAAAAGATAGCCTGTTATCACAGGTGCTATCAGAACATACAAGGTTCCTGGATTAGACATACAGGACAAATAAACAGCATTACTATGATTTACAAGTTTCTCTTATGCCATGAATTCCAGGGAGGTGACACTAAATGGCCCAGGTAAATACTAAGGAAACAATGGGCTGATTCACAGTTAAGGAATACTGGTCTTGGAATCTGCTGCTTTTGTGTTTGTTTTAAAAAGATGCGTTACATCATTCAAGATTTCCTGCTGCCATTACAAGCCTGTCCTAACAGAATGTTCATGTATGTCCTTATATTTCACCTCTCCTAGTCTATAATCCTCCAGGCCAAAAGATTGTGAGCTTTTCTTTCCCTCACTCTACGTAACAGTCCTTTCTCATGAATCCCTATGCAAGGCTTTGTAAAGGATGTTATCTTCCCTATGCTATAGAATAAACTCTCAGATATCCCTCTAATTCTAATATCTAGGTCTTAAATTCAAGAGGAGTTATTTCAGTAGGGTTCTCTAGGAAACAGATACCAGGATGAAAATATATGTGGAAGAATTTTTTTCCTTTTATTTCAGATTAATATGAGGGTACAAATGATCAGGTTACCTTGAGTTTCTAGGGTAAAGTTCAAGTTGTAGTTGAGCCTTTCACCCAGGGTTTATGCTGTATACCTTTATATTATGCACATTAGGGGAGAGCTCACCAATCTCCCTCTTTACACTCCCCCCACTTGAATATCCTTGTGCTCTCTCATGTCAAGGTGTATAGTTTTTCTATTGTTTTCATAATATTATTAGTATACTGTGGAATTACGTTCAACCATACAAAAACTTTATATTTTTTGTATTTACCAAGATGAAGTTGAAGCACATTCTTCATAGTTAGGTAACACAAGAACACAAGTTCTTTTTACCCTCAATGAATCAACAATTTAGAAAACGTTTGGGAGTAGAGCTTATGTTTAGTGTTATCATAAAGTGGTGATTCAAGGAAACTTTTGGAGGTGATGCTTGTTACCTTGATTATGGTAACGGTAACACATGTAACATATTCAAACCCACATGCATCGATGATGTGTAGTATAATTGGTACACCAAAAACTGCCAGATAGGTAGAGGGAAAAAGAAAGGAATGGCCAGACATAAGTATCCTCACTACCTTAGTCATTTGTCCTGGAAGAGGGTATCAGCTAGAGGCCGTGAACTGACTATCTGGACCCTAAGGAGAACTCTGAACTGTGGGTTTTTTGGTTTTTTTTTTCTTTCTTAGTTGACACAGAAACTAAAGAAATTATACATCTGTCTTCTTATAAAGGCTGGTTATAAGGCCGGTTAATAAAGAGCTCAGCTAGCCACCTCTTCTTAGAGCCATAACTGATTATACTGTGAGGTGAGAGTACAATGGGAAAATTGGAATGTATCTTGTAATATTTGAAAAATATTCCCATTATGTCTATTTTCTTCCATCTTTTAGATGCTGGAAATGTTCCTCACAGTTTTTAAGGTTCATCTTTTCCATAAAAGACTCCAGATTTAATATCCAACTATGAAGTCTATTATATATAGTCAGCCAGCTTTTCATGATTAAATCAATTATGTGCTCACTATTTACCAGGGACATTGCTACTTTAATGGAACTTGGGAAGACCAAGGGAAACTCAACTAATCTAATTTTCAAGATTTCCCAGCTTCCTCAAGGAGGCACTAAGGAGGCATCACCTGCAAGCCCAGACCCCCGCCTGAGTGTATGAGCAAATCCTGGCAGAAGGAGGAATTTAGCGAGCACACTTGTAGGGTTAAAAATCAAACCACTTCCAATATGGAATACGTGGCCCAGATTTGTTACACTTACTGTTTCTCACCATTTCCCCTCCTGAATCTCATTTCCAACTACACCAAAAATCTAATATAGGAGTAAGTCCTCATTGTCTGTGCATTCAATGAACAGAGTACTGTGGCACAAATTTTTATTTGAATCTAGAGGATAAGGCAGCTCAGAAAAAGTATTGTCCATAAAAGTAAACATTTATGTTTTATCAGAAGGGATCAACTGAAATCCACTAGTATCAGGAGTAGTGGCCAGAAATAGTTCTTACAGAGAAAAAGAGTGCGGTAAGGATTGGTAAAGCTCAGGATGCAGAGGAAGAACTAGGGACTGAGATCGTGGGCAAGAAAGCATAGAAAGGAATGACTCTGGAGGTCAAGATATGAGGGGTTCTTAGATTCTCAGTTCCCTGGATCCATCATGTCTATAAAATTGCTGCCTTTATTCACCTTCATTTGTGTCCAGTCCAAGAGCCTAGACTCTGATCTATGCCCCATATCTTAGTCTATTAATATTGCTGTAACAATACCTGAAAGGGGTAATTTATAAGTGGTATCAATTTTCAGCCTGGGGCCTGCGTTCACATCAACCTGGCAGCTTGGTGCCTGCAGGCCCATCAGTGCTGGATTCTTGCAGCGCATCATATCCTTACCGGGAAGGAGAGGGGATGTTCTGTCCTTACATAGTGGGAGGGCTGAGTTCCCTCCAGCCCTTTCTAAGTCATTAATCCCATTCCTGAGGACTGCACCCTCATGACTGTCACTGAAAGGCCTCATATCTATTACATTGGCAAATAAGTTCCAACACCTAAGTTTTGGGAGACATTCAGACTATAGCACCCCATTTTCTAATTTCTACTCATCTTGCCTTATGCCTTGGCCAGTTGCTGGGAGTGCATACAGTATTTTGTAAATATTAGTTTCCTGTGTATTTCAGTATTAAACCCTTTACCCATTACCCCTAACAATTTTCTAGGGTTTTTCTTTAAAGAACAAACATCATGATTACCACTGGCCTTATTTTTTTAATTGGATGCAGCCACAATATTGAACAATCTTACTATAGCTATATCCTCCTAGAAGATATGATCCTGGGATTTGCTTAGCCTGTAGAACAATGTGAACACCCTGACTTCTACCTTTGTGCCCTAGATAGGTCTCCACTTGGCTTGCTTTCCTTCTTTACTGTTTTCCATTATGCTAAGGTCCTGGATTATTTCACATCTAGATATAAGCTTGCATAAATCTTAGCACAGAGATGAATACAGATACGGTAAAGGTAATATCAATAGTAAAAGTGCAAAGGGAACAATGAGTACTATGAATTATACACAGTGACAATAGTAGCTGCAATGGTTCACAGAACATTTTCAACCAAGCAAGTATAGACGCAATGGAAACTAAATTGTTAGCTATTTGTGGGAGGAACCTAGAATTGATCATCCCCAGCCCTCACCCCACTTTTCCTTATAATAGAATCTGTTCACGTACAATTAGACACAGAGCCAAGAAGCTGAACTCACTAGCATCTAGGTAGAAACATTTAGTTTCTCTTAGCTAAAATGTAAGCAGAAATTATGTGACAATAAAGAAGTTTATCCTCTTTCCTTTTTGCTGGTAGGAGTAGTAAGCGTTGTGCCTGCCACCTTGGACCCCAGGCTGAAATTCATGTTGAGAATAGTGAGGGTACTCCACTGATCCTGAGACTGTCACCTTGAACTTAAATTTTTTTCTCATATAATTCTGTTTTAGGGATCACTTGTTTCAGAAGTTAAACTATGCAATTTTTGGCTCGGCGCTTGTGGCTCAAGCGGCTGAGGCGCCAGCCACATACACCTAAGGTGGCGGGTTCAAATCCCCAGCCCGGGCCCGCCAAACAACAATGATGGCTGCAACCAAAAAATGGCCAGGCGTTGTGGCGGGCGCCTGTGGTCCCAGCTACTTGGGAGGCGGAGGCAGGAGACTCGCTTGAGCCCAGGAGTTGGAGGTTGCTGTGAGCGTGATGCCATGGCACTCTACCCAGGGGGATAGCTTGAGGCTCCGTCTATGCAATTTTTAATAAAGCACCTTTGAAGTCTTCTGAGCATATCATGAGACGTGCAAGGCTGCTAAATTCAAAATAAGGCTATCATTAAACATATCTAAACTCTACCACGGATACCAGACAGCCTCACATTTTCTCTGAAACAGAGTTCTCTGGCCAGTATCACATTAGCATAAATACATCCCACAGAAATATTTCTTTCTCACTGAGCTTGATTGAATTTTTGAAAAAATTTGATTTAGAACAGTAATACTAGCTTTTAGTGTCAACACCAGCAACAAGGCAAGCAGACAACCACACTGATGTGACCTTCAGACTCATACAAAGCACCTGTTTGTATTCCCAGCAGAATAACTTTGTTCTTCCCCAGGCATTTTAATTAAAACATTGCTTATATTCATATGATCCCTAGAAGGGAAAAGAGACCTTAGACTATAATATTCATTTACTCAGGTGAATTATTAAGAGTTATCCCTTAGAAAATGTCATAAAAATGATGAAAAGTAATTCACTTTCCCTAGGAGATTTGGTAGATGAAACCCTCTTCCCTGAGAAAGGGGTTATATGAAGAGATTTCAGAAGTCCTTTATCAATGGCCAGAACTTGCAATGGGCAAGCCCTGATTCAAGTGGTTCCCAGCAGCCCTAAGAAAGATTTTTACCACCCATTTCACAGATGAAAACACTAAGCAAGTTTCAAGGAGTTTCCCAAGGTCACAAAGGAGGTAAGTGGAGGACTTGGTTCAAACCCAGTAAGTCTGATTTCAAAACCCAGGTTTAACCTACATACTAAGATATGTTCTCCCTTAATATTTCAGCACACACATGAAGTGCTGAGTAAAATTTATCCTTACCTCTCAGTGTGGCATGAAGTCAGTCTTGAAATTATTTAGTATATTTCTGTCATCTATATAAAACAAACTTTTAAGAAAGAATACTTCAATTTTAGTCACAGTGCTATGTGTACTATTCCCAAGCCCGGAAAGAATAGTACACAGTACGATCAGATATACATTGAAGGTGAAGTTCATGTGCCGTTTCTAAAAACACCTGAGCTTGACTTGTTCCACTGAATTATGAAACAAGTTTACATTTAAGAATCATGAAGTGCAGTTTTAGGATCATTCTTTTCCTTAGAATATGTATAGTGTTTAGAGAGCAAATATTCAAACACTATATATACTAAATAAGTTACACTTTTTTCCATTTAGAGACTGAATTTCAAACACAAAGCCTGGAGTGACCTGGGCCCAGGAATCAAAGCGGCCCTCCTATCGCTGCGATTTAATCAGTGGGTCTGGCTGTGAATTTTGCAAGTGAGCTGGCTCTGTAATGAGCAGCTTATTTTCCCAGTTATCATAATAGAAAGGGTATGAACCAGAAACTGGTTCCAGAATAAGTGCCTCGTGACTGTCAGATAAGAGGAGCTGCTTTGCGGAGTGTGCCTGTGACTCAGCTCTGTGAAATTCGCCAGCATCCTTCCCCAAGATAAAGGCTAAGTGACAGAATAAGAAATCTGTTAAGATCTATTAGTGGAGAGGAGGATTCTCAGTACCCAACCTTCTTAGACTGAAGCAATGTCCATAGCTGATTGAGATAAGAATGGGTTGAAGTCCTCATTTTTTTGATGCTCAGCACAATTTATGGCCCTGTAGATTTCCATGAAGTATCTTTGCCTTCACACATGACTGCTAAGCCAGCATGATTTCTTTTCTCTCAGCTACAGAATCTCAGTGTGCTGTATTCAGGAGACTAACCATATGTGCCACACACCTCATGACGCAATTTCTCTGATACAGATGTCAGTTTTGTGTTCTTTATTGCATTAAGTTTTGCAGAGTTTCCTGTGTCATTCAGTACTTCTGTATCTTTTGTGTGTAGATGTAAATACGGAGTAAGAAAAAAATATTTGTTTTTTTGTTTTTCTGAGGAATATTTCTTTTGGTTGTCTAGCATTATTCTTTTGCTCCCTGACCAGATTACTTTTAATAAAATTGCTTATATTTGAATATTTATAAACTATAAAAACAATAATATGATTCACAGGATACTTAATGTTATGAACTTACCATGTGACTTGGATATATTTCAAATCCCATTTAAATTTATGTAATATGACTATAGAGCCCCAAAGGACACTCTATTTTAGTCTAAACATCTAGACTCTTCTCCTCCCTGACCCCCCCCCCCCAAAAAAAATCTTTGTTTTGGTCTGTAACACAGTGTAAGAAGCTACTAGTTTCTACCTAGATTTGTTTCTATATCTTTTTGGGAAATTTACAAAGAAACTAGCTTGAATTCAAGTTCTTATGGTAAGAATTAACTTTTGATTAGGTTGAATATTAGTATAACTCTTACAGCTTTATAAAATATAAGATACTTCCTCATTTCTAAAGCATTTCCCACCCGCTCAACATAGGGGAGGCAATGTGAAGAAACAGATAAGTGATATGTCCTATTACCCAAGGGAAATTGCAAAAAATAGAAATACAGAGATGTTGAACTATCACGTATTTAAGTTACACTGCAAGTAAATCTAATTATTGAACATCTAAGTTGTTTAAGTCCTTTTATCTATAACTTGCTTTGTAAGTGAGCCATCCTTGTAGACTGATGGAGGTGAAAGACAAGAACTAGGGTAAGGGCCCCAAAATGCTGAAGAAATAGGCCTCGCTGAAATAGCCACTGTCCCTGCATTGCCTTAATAATCACTATCCCCTTCTTTGCCTGTGTGATTGCCACTCTACAGGGCACAGCTGGAAGTTGTAAAGATTAACTCTTCTCTGTAGACTACATCACCTACTGGGAACCTAGGGGTTGTTTCTGAGAGATCTTCCAGGTCCTGCATTCCAGTGGGTTGACTGACCCACCAGGCAAAGGAACGGAGTCAGTGGTCTTGGACCCCCACTCAAGGTTCTCCATTCCAGTAACTGGCCCATCTAGATGGCAGCCCATACCAAGGGGCAGATGGTTCCTACCTGAAACCAGCCAGTTAGCAGACCCTGCCTACCAAACTGTCCTTAAAAACCCTGTCCCCTTCCCTCAATTCTTGGGCAGGCAGATTTGAGAAATTTCTCCCATTTCACTGCTTAGCCATATGTGGAATAAGCATTGTCTGCTATAAACCCTTCTGTCTCTGGATATTAGCTTTCCCTTGGGCAGTGGGCAGATGAATCTGGCTGGGTGGCAACACAATTGTGTATGGGTAATTGTGTAAGCTTGTGTATAGTGCTTTAAGCCTTAAATTGCATCATTGCGTTCAACTTCTCTCATTTCCAAGCCTGAATCTTAGTGAGAAATGTCTTACGAATGAAATACTATCACTTGAGGGGTATTTTAAGAGATCAAAAATATAAAGGCAAATAGCTCACTGAGAAATACCAACTAGTTCACTCAACTGCCTACTCTTCAAAGCTGTTCACAGAGGCATTATCAACTACACCTGTGAACATCAGCACTTGTGATTAATAGAGTGGAGAGTCCTTTGCATGAAAAGCCGCAGCATATGTGAAAGGTGTTTGTGTAGGTAGCAAAAGAACCTTCTGCCAGGCAGGGGATTTTGGCCACTCAGTGTTTGAGTGATGAGTGCCCCAGAGTTAGGAGTTTTGAGGGAGGCTGGTCAGAACTGAGACCTCAGCATGACGGATTTTGTGAAGAGATTTTCTAATGACAAAAGATTCTAACTTGAATTCAGGTGTAGAATTAAGTTTGCATTTCAGAAGTGAAAGCCATTTTACCACCCGCTCTTCAATATAGCGTCTGTGACCCAGTGGAGTTCCGAATCCCCTGTTTGGTGCAGCTTGAACCAAGGTGGTTGTTTTCCACATAACGGTAGGTAAATGTTCTGCATGTTTCACCCTGACCTTTCATTTTTTACCCTATATCAATTTTTCAAAGTGATCAAATGAGGCTTTCAAGCAGCCAGTACTAGCAATTTAATTGAAGACAGAAATATGAAAAACACTGCTTTTTGAAAAATAGCAAGGGTAGGATTGCAAACTATTCTGAACTGAATGAAAAGGGAAGAGAGAAAAGCCAAGTAGGATGGGAGGAAGGCCGGGCCTGCTGAAGGAGGAGTCAGGACAGCCCAGAGAAACATTTGATGGTTAGATTACTGCTCAACTCTTGCCAAAAAGGGGGGAAAAACACAGGTACGGGGTAACCTAGGGAGTCACTGACCAGTAGAAAAGGACAAAGGTCCTCAGATGCAGAGACACGAGTGAAAGAGACAGCAATTTCAAACAGAGGAAGAGGATGTTTACGCCTCCACACTGCCCTAATGCTGTTCCCCCTCCAATTCTCTGACTTTTCTTTGTTCTTAAGTTTCTCTTTGTTCTACTAAAGCCTATGCAAAGGCATTTTACTTTCTATTCCTGTTGCCCATTACTCCAGTTTCACTTTCGGTTTCTACCTACTTTTGCTTTAAATTCCTCCAAGCTGTGGATGAACTTTCCAGTTCTGAATAATTGAACAGGCTAACTGGGAGCTGGACCACCGACTTTCAACCCCTACAAACCAGTACCAGTTGGGAGAGCAACAGAAACCAACTCTGAAATTTGAATAGAAAATTTCTTGGAAAGATATAAAGACACACGTAGGACTGAAAGGAAAGCAGAAGAAACAGGCTTGAAGGAAGAGGAACTTTTCATCTAGAGAAAGTCAGAGATCAGAGAATCCGAACTCCCCTTCCAAGACTGTTACTGAACCCAAAATGGGACCCAGACTAGATCTCATTAATCGCCCCACAGACAGTTATTGAGACAATGCAGATTGCCAAGAAAGAAGTTTAGCATGAAAGCCATTTATCTGGAAACCGGGAGAGAGTCTCAAGTCTGCCTCGCTCCCTGGCTAAGGGCTTTTATAGTGCCCTGTGGACTACAAGTCAGGTTGCTGTGGGGTTTGAAGTCACAGGGTCTTCAGGTGGTCTGATTGGGGAGTCAGCTGTTGGTGATTTATGGTGAGTCCTGTGGAGAGTCTAGTTAAGTTTGGTTGTTAAAGTTGGCTGGTAACTTAGGAGGGGCATCATTTTGCAAGGCTGATTACAAGGTCAAATATGCTGAGGGAACAGATTTTAAACAAGAACATCTCTGTGCTCGAGGGAGGTAGACATGACATTGAATGGCACCAAATGACAAATGCCAACCACACAATATTTTTAAAGACTCATTTGATAGAATGAAACTCACTTGAACTATATGAAAGAAATAGGCTGTGAAACTGTTCCGTCTTCCTCACGTCAGGTGAGAAATAGTCTTTCCTGACAACTTAGAACAGGCTCTAGAGCCAGAGAGAATGGGTTGAAATCCCAACTCGGTAGTTTCAGAACTGCCAAACTTGATTCATCTAAAAATTCTATTCTTCAGTGTCCTTTTCTGTAAAAGAGAAATGATAATAGTGCCTATCTCAAAGAAATGTAATGATTATTTATGCATGCACAGGAGTTACTCATTACAGGGAAAGAGTTTGAGGTAAGACACCTGGTGTCATGAAATCCAGAATGATGCTTAATTTTAGCTGATTGATAGTCATGGACTAGGGCCTTGTAACTCTATGACTAAACATACAAAAAGTCAAACTGCAGGAGAGGACGGTGCTTTACAATCGAGTCAGTGACAAATCTCAGAAACCCCAGGTAATGGCGGTCAGGGCCAGCTGTAATAATGACATCAGATGAGCAGGCACATGAGAATTGGCACAGATAAAGTAAAGAACAAAGAAAAACACCGATTCAGAAGGCATTGCCTATAGAAACCAAGAGGTTTGCAGAAACACTGAGGAAGGACAAGCAGATAAAACAGGTGCATGGATTCAGCATCAAGGAAAATTATTCTGAGTAATATTCCTTGTCTCTGCAAAATTTTTCAAAATTTCACTACCAAAGCTAAGCAATGCTAGGTTTTAGGGGAGATACTGTGAGCTAAACCATGTGCAGAAATGGAGACATGATTAGATCCACAAGTAAGGCTGGTAGGGTTAAATTAGAGGATGCAAATGATGCATTGGTGTTGTGATAGTTTAAAAATAATGAAAATGGTGCTGCTGTCACTAGTGGTTGACAGTAATAATGACAGATAACAACTAATTGGTATTTACTATGGGCCTGACACTGTGCCAAGTACTTTATATGTATTATATCAATTACTTCTCACAGCAAATAATTGAGATAATGAATAGAATATAAAATAATCAAAGTCATAGAAAGTCTTTTTCACCACTCTGTCCACAATATTTAGAGTAGGGCCTAAGAAGGTATTTTCAAAGTGTTGAATGGTTCCCAATTTTTTTTTTAAAAAATGAGGTACTGCTAGTCCAAGTAACTTGGTCAAGTCAAATGATGGTAAATTATGGAGCTGAAGTTCACCAGGGAGCTAGACGCCAGAGCCCACAATTGAACTCTACAGATTGTATCCATCACTACCCTGTCTGCAAAGCATTGTCCACAGTTGTTGTTGTTTAACTTATGATTCCTCTTGTTGCTAACTTCCTCTTATGCCGGGGACCCCAAGTAAAAGTTTTTAATATATTCAAACTTACCTACTTTGAACCAAATTATGTATCAGAAATTCCACTAACTAGATAAAAATAATCTGAGCAAGATTGTCTCTTAACTTGAGGGACTGCAGGTTCTAGTGGGACAAACAGGTACATACGGAAATAAATCAATTAAGTACAGAAATAGAGGTGGTTGATTTTTTTTTTTTTTTAATCCCAGCTAGCCCAGCAACAGTGAAACTACTATGTCTGGGGCATGAGGACCTGTGCAGGAATAATAGGAGTGAGACAAGAAAGGTAGTTGATAAGATACAAGAAGTAAGAAGGGCTTAAAATATGGTGCCAGTGAGATTGTATTTCATTGTATCAAAAATGAAAAGACAGGCCAGATGAGGTGGCTCACACCTGTAACATCAGGACTTTGGAAAATAAAGCAGAAGGATTGTTTGAAGCCATAAGTTCAAAACCAGTCTGGGCATTCTCTTCTGACGCTCATTTCATTCACGTGGAACCCGTCTATCTATCCAGCTTCTTTATCTTGCTGATTAGGTTCAATTCATGCTCCCGAGCACCCCATGAGCTTAGGCTGAGGGTGGATTTTTCCTGAAATCACAACTCTGCCACTTTTCTTCTTCCCGGTTCTGTTGCCTTCACTCTCTGTCAATAAATCACTTGCACAAAGGAAAAAAAAACAGTCTGGGAAACATAGTGAGAGTCTCCACAAAAAAATAAAAATTAAATGGGCATGGTGGCATGTGCCTGTAGTCTTAGATACTTAGGAGGCTGAGACAGGAGGATCGCTTAAGCCCGAGAGTTTGAGGCTGCAGTGAGCAAAGATCACATCATTACACTTCAACCTAGGTGGAAGCATGAGACCCTGTATAAAAGAAAAGAAAAAATTAAAAAGAAAGAAGAGACAACAGGATTAATGTTTGACTAAGAACTCTAGTGGTTTGACTGAAACAAGGAAAGATGAGGAAGAGAAAGCCGGTGCAGTAACGTAGGGCAGAGACGATGAGAGCCTAACAGGAGCCCGTGGCAGTGGGACCTGACAGAATCAACAGGACTAGTGGCTGATGGGAGTTCAGAGTGATGAACAGTTAGAATGACATCGGACTTCGGAATTTCCCATTGAGGAAAGTAGGCGTTAGTTAGAACAGAAATAGAGAGGAAAAATATATTTGGCCAGGATGGTGAGAAAAACCTCACATAAATATATAAAACCCCTAAAGAATATTTTTATGTGAAGAAAGATTGGAAGCACATAAAATAATACAAAATTGCCTATCTTTATCTCATTATATGACACAAGGCGAATAATCCTATTATTTCGGCACTTTTTTCCCAGTTACTGTTTTTCTAAGAACCTAGCTCTAGTGGTATAAAAATACAGTTTACTGGAAGTATTTATATATATATATATGAATATTTATTTTCCTGGTGGCTTTTAAAATCTTCTGGAACTGATTACAGTCCTGCTCATAATCTGCCGGGGATAGTTTGGGTTTACGGTATTTAAGGTAGGGGTCAGATGTCATTTTGCCAAGTCTTTGAGAAGAAAATTTCCTCATTTGAAGCATCATTCAAAAGCCTTTCCTATTACTTTTTACTTGAAAGAGAGTAGTGAGAAAAGTCTAAGGGCAGAATCCATGAGGATAAATGCGAGAAATCTAGGTTCTCTGAAGATATAATTTTCAAACAGTTGTGGATGAGATTTGGTAGAATGAAGAGGAGGCGCTGGAACCCACCCACATTGGTGGACTCCTCACAGTCAGTTGGTTGACTAATCCATTTGGATATTTAAACTTTGAAGTCTCTGACTTCTTTGCTCAGCCAATCAGAGATTTTTTAAAGTTTGAACATATCTACATCCAGAGTTAAATACGTTATATTCTGAGAGAAATAAGGTACTTTTGTCCTGGATATACAGTGCCTAGGCCTTGATATGCCTCTCATAGAATATTGATTGTTTTTATTGTGGTCGTGCAAAGCTTTTCATGTCTGAAGACATTAAAAATCACTGAAAACCACTGAAATGGAGGAACCATTCCAGCTCTTCATTTCCCCTATCTGCCGGAAAACTAAGAGCCAAAATTGTGATTTACCTCTAATGAGTCCATATGATTTTATGTTATAAATGTGTTTTATTAATTTAACACTATTTTAAAAATGTATTCACCCTGATTTCTATGCCTTAGTTTTAGTATTAATTTCCATATGCTATTTTATGTTTGATAAAGGGTACTTACCAACTTTATTCCTTTTTTAATGAGGTAAAATTATATTTGATAATATTGGGAGATTTTAAGCATCAACTTTATAAATATGGAAAAATAACACACAGTGTAATAGCCATCCAAATCAAGATAAAATTAATAATCCCAGATTCTTGGAAAGTAGCCTGATTTTCTTTTCTAGTCATTTCTTTTCCATCTACCCTCTGATTATAGCAACAAATGATCTAAGTCACTATAATTAACTTAGCCTATTCTAGAACTCTGACCAATACAGCATATACCTGGTTTCTTTCACTGAAAAAAAAATTAAGATTTATCCACATTGCTGTATCTATTATTACTTGTTATTGCCAAATAGTAATCCATTTTCAAGTATATGCTAAAATGTATTCATTTATCTAATTGGACCATTATGAATAAAGCTTCCATAAACATTTTCATACAAGACTTTTATGGACATATGTTTTGATTTCTCTTGAGAAAATCCTAGGAGTGAAACTGTAGCTCATAGAGTAGCTCTGTGTTTTAACAATTTGAAAATTGCTTTTCCAAAGTGGCTGCACTATTTTACACTCTCATTAGCAACGTCTGAAAATTCCACTTGGTCAACAACATTTCCAACAGTTGAAATTTGTCAGTCTTTCAAACATTGTGGATGTTCTCATGGCATATAGCGATATCTCCTTGTAGTTTAAATTTGCAGTACCTTGAAATCGAAGGATGCCAAGAACATTTTCATGCCCTTGGTCATTTGCATATACTCTTTAGTAAAGTGTTCTTCCAAATTTCTGTCTGTCTTCAATAATTTGTTTGATTATATCTTATTGAATTATAGAAGGTTTTTTCCTTTAATGTATTTTGGCTACAAGTTTCTTTTCTTAGACTTGGATTTTATACATATTTTCTTTGAGTCTGTGGCCTGATTTTTCATTTTTCAGTGATGTTATTTGGAAAGCAGAAGTTATTAACTTTGCTGAGCCCAGCTTAGCAATTTTTTCTTTTATTTTTAGTATTTTGCTGTCCTGTCAAAAAAGTCTATGCCTACTCCTCCATGTTTACAAAGGTATTCCCTTCTATTTTGTTCTAGAAAATTTATAGTTTTAATGTTTACATTTAGGTATGTGATCCAAATTAATTTTCGTGTAAGTGTAAGAAAGAACATTAAATTTTCTTATACCAATCTCCAATTAATCCAACACCACTTGTTGAAAGATTATCTCTTTCTCATTAAACTTTGCACCTTTGCTAAATACTTTACATATATTTATACTTACATGTAATATATAACATGGTGTATAAGCTGTAACAATTATATGTATGTTACATAGGTGCATGCACCAATTGCAAAAGGTGAATCTAAGTCACATTAAGCACCTCTAGTAACTGCAGAAGTCAAGTGTGACTTGAATATTACAAATTTAAACGACTTTTTTCCTTCCTCATAATGTGGGTACATCCTTTGGCATCTTCTATGTTTGTATGTGTATATCCAGTCACGGACATTTCTATCATTATGACAATGCCACATCACTGACACTTGCATACACATTTTAGAGTCAGCCAGTCCAATTCACCATAAAACTTGCTGGAAATTTGTTAAATATATAAGTCAAATGGAAGAGAACTGACAACTTAATAACATTAAGTCTTTACCTGCAGACACAGGACACATTTATCCATTTATTTGAGTCAAATATTTTTCTTCATTTATCAAGTGAGCCATGGGGCATTTCATCTTGAATCTGTTTGTATGCCAAATTATCTTGTCTTATATTCAAATATTGAATTAAATATTTGAGGTAAATGCCACTTTTGCTGAAACATCCTTTGGTATATACTGGATTTACTTAGTAAATATTTTACTGATAATATTTCAGAATTTTCATGAGTAATAATGATTTGTAATTTTTCTTACTTTGTAATGCTCTTAGTAATTTTTGTTTGTTTTTGTTTTTGTTTTGAGACAGAGTCTCATTCTGTCCCTGGGTAGAGTACCTAGCCCACAGCAACCTCAAACTCTTGGGCTCAAGTGATACTCTTGCCTCAGCCTCCTGAGTTGAAGGGACCACAGACACCTGCCATAATGCCTGGCTAATTTTTCTATTTATAGTAGAAATTGGGTCTTGTTGTTGCTCAGGCTGGTTTCAAACTCATTTCACGCAATCCTCCTGCCTCAGTCTTCCAGAGTGCTAGGATCACAGGTGTGAGCCACCAGGCCTAGCCTACTCTTAGTAAGTTTTTCTATGAAGTTTATGCTTTATTTCACTTTATTCTCCAGTAATCTTTCAATACTCAAAGGAGATAGAAAGTTAATTATTTCACTGCTCTCTCCTAGAAAGGTATATCAGTTTCCTAGGGCTACTTTAGAAGAATTTGGACAGATTTAAATTTGGTAACTTAAAATAACAGAAATGTACTTTCTCAGACTCTGGAGGCCAGAATTCTGAGAGCAAGGTGTCAGCAGGCTGTGTTCCCTCTGAAGGCCCTAGGGGAGGATCTTTCTTTCCTTCCTCCGCTGTTGCTGGCTTCAGCCATCCCTTGACTTGTTGCTGCACAACTTCTATCCCTGCCTCTACTTCACAGGGCCTTCCCTGTGTCTTCTTTTCTGTACCTTATAAGGACACTTGCCGTTGGTTTGAGGTTCCACCCAAATGATCTAGGATGATTACATCTCAGCCTCCTTAATACAATTACACCTGAAAAAAATTTTTTTCCTAAATAAGGTCACATCCATAGGTTGTGAGAATTGAGATATAAATGTGTTCTTTGGGAGGAGATGTCTTAGAACATTCAGAATGCTATGACAAAGTACCTTAGACTGGGTGTTTTATAAACAATGGAAATTTATTGCTCATAGTTCTGAAGTCTGTGAAGCCCAAAATCAGGTGCCAGTAGATGTGGTGTCTGGTGAGGGCTCTCTTCCTCACAAAGGGCACATTCTAGCTGTGTCCTTGTGTGGTAGAAGGGGCAAACAAGCTTTTTAGGTCTCTTTCATAAGAGCATTAACCCTGAGCATGGAGCTCTCATTGCCTAATAACCTGTCAAAGACCCCATCATTGATACCATTGCATCGGAGATTAGTTTTTTTTTTTTTTTTTTTTCCATCAGAGATTAGGTTTTAACAAGAATTTGGGGAGAAATTAGACCCTAGCAGAGGGCTGACACTGAATCCACTAGATGTGGCATGAATCTGTTTTATGTTTTTAAAAACATTACTTTACGTATTTTTAATTGTAATTCTCCAATTCAGATAATAAACATATTTTCTTATACTAGAAGAAATGTAATTAATACAGGAAAGGAATAAGTGACTTAGGATAGTAGTTCAGGACCTCTCATTAAGGGGGAGTCATGATGGACTCTGACATGAAGGAAAAGGGGAGGCAGTCAGTTCTGACCCCTGGGAAGAAATGAGGAAGGGAGGAGAGCTGGAGGGGTAGTCTCCGATTGCAAGAAGTTCTAAGGCTTGGTCCAGTTTGGGTCCACTCCAAAACTCTCTCCCATCCTGCATGGTCTTTAGGGATTTTTCTTTTGTACCTAGAATGTATTCTCGTCTACAAGGGAAGAGGATAACTTTTAACAAAACTAAACAGCTAATAATTTATAATCTATATATAGATTATTTAAAATAGGCTTTTTAAAAAATACAGAATTTGGTCTATCATTACTTAAATTGGTTTTTAATCTTCCCAGCCCTTATAATTTTTTTATAAATAATTTATGTGGATTTCGATGTCAGAAAACTGGGTGTTAGCAGATTATAAACCTGGCATTTTGTTTCCTATTCTTCTATACATTTTCCAAGCTAGAAAGAATCAAGAAGTCCAACTCATTAGGAATGGTTTCAAGTTCACACACTATGTAGCTATGAGTGCTGTCTCTAATATTGCCCTCACTCATGTGAATAACCCTGCTACATGTGCTACCTTGACACTGGCAGGCTCATGTTGACCACGAGTCCAGTGATGTAGAGGAATGGACACCATGCTTGCAAAGCAGTTACTGATTCTTATCACATTAAAAGGAAACACTGAGAACAGGACAGTCTCCTGGCAAGCCTAGTGACGTTCTGTGACTTAGGGGCAGTCCCCCAAGTAACTCAGTGTTCTGGAATGAGATAAGATTGGTCACTCACTAGTAAGCCTGTGTTGAACATTGATGCTTGGTACTTCTTCCTGGGGACTATGGGGAAAGAACACATGAGGAAAGAACAAGTGAGGAAAGAGCACATGGTAATCCTTACGCATGCAGCCCTCCTATGTAATTACCTTAACTCTCCACACTTGTGTATAACCTTAATGCATAGCTGTTGTGGTGGTAGCTCTGGGCTACCCTGCACTTAAGGTTAGCCTGCCTCCCACAAGCTTGTACGCCTAATCCTTTGTGCAGCCACTGAGACCAGGGCCATAGGGGCCATGACACAGAGAGGGCAGTGAAATGAGTCAGGATGACTTTTAAGCTCAGGTGGACAAAACCTTTATTTTTAATCAACATGGCCATTTTGTGGCAAGGGGAACCATGGTCTATAGGCCCCATGCCTGGTTTAAGGTCTTCCTTTTCCTACAGGGTATGTAATTTTACAACAGAATCTCTAATACACGTTTCCAAGTTGGACCATGTGTGGTGGGGAAGTTGATTGAGCTTCCAGCGATTGTCATAAAAATGTATTTCCTGTCTTCCTCTGCCCTGTTACTATTCAATACATTTCTATCCTTTATTGCCCCCTTTCTATATCTTATCAGTGGGAATTGAGGGAAAATTTGTAAGAATGTGGGATATAAGCAGCGGGAGTTTTCTGAACTTAAATATTTGAGTTTGCTCTCTTCTAGCTTTCTAGCCTAACAGACTTTAGTAAGTTTTAATAACTTGGATAATGCCACATGTATGATTAAAAAAATTATTAATTGATTAAAAATGTATATGTTTAGCTAAAGAAGCTAGCAGAATTTGAGAGAAAGGTATTTATAAACATACACTAAGAGAACATCTGATATGTTCCAGGGACTTGGAAAGTACTTTGTAAAATAAATAATATACAGTTCTTATCCCTACATATCACAGTCTCTCCTGGGCATAGATCCATGATCACTGCAACATGCACTGTATGCATCTGCTGAAGTACATAAACGTTACATGTATGATATGCCATTTATGTGGTTGCTTTGGGGAAATCTATGGTAGTGACATCTGAATGATAACTTGATGATCAGTGGAGGTGTATCAGGAGCCCATGAGGGAAATCTATGCCGAGGTAAAAGAATAAGAAATTAAAGTTTATATTCAAGTTTTTATAACAATTCACTGTGGCTGGAATGCAGCATGCATTTGGATAAAAAACAGACTTGATTGAGAGTTTGCTCAGACCAGGTGGCAAAATGCCACATTGTATGGACAATAGGTCCTGCTAGAGGTTCCAAAACAAAGACAAGGCCTGATAATAGAATAGAAAACTAAAAAACTAAGATTCTGAGACTTTTAAGGACATATCAGGAACTTAAAGAAAGACACAAGACAATACCAGAAGAGACGAGGAGGGTCTAATAGCCTCGCTTTTAGGGAAAACTCATCTGGGCCAGTTCTGGTTGCCATTTATAAGAGTTTTCCCCCAGTCGGTCTCTAGGGCTATGAGGCGGTTTGGCCTTTCCAGAGTGGACAGGCAAATATGACTACAGAGAAAGAGGCATTGTATGTACATAGGACCCACAGAGAGAAAATTCATAAGTAATTCTGATTCTCCCAAATCTGTTTTGCAGTTGATTTTAAGAAGATAGAGATGGTTCAATGATCTCTCCCTGTAGTAAATTTTGATCCCCTATGATCTACATGTTAGGCAAAAATCACTTCTTGGAATACTTTTCAAGATCGCCTTGTCTGTCAACAGTGGCTTTCAAGCATGAGATCAGCATCTCCTGTGTCCACGGGCTCAATAATGTTTACTTGATTTACTCATCTCATAATCTGCCTTTGAGCGTCATCGTTTGTATCACTGGGTGCAAGTCACACAAACATGCACACTGTCTCTCCAAAGATCAACACATTTCAGTCCTAAAAATCTGTGATCACATATTTCAACTGCAGCAGGTGTCTGTTTCTGACAAGTATTTAAAAATAAATTTTCACTTCAGTAAAAGCTCAGAGTCATGCTGACAAAGTTGTTCAACCTGAGAAGGTAAAACACATCTCTCTCCTTCCACGGACTGATTGATTTAATTTGCACTCATCACACAGGGAAAGCAAAATGGCTAGTGGATGCCTGATGAGAGAGCTATTTTGGGCACATGAAGCAACTTTGATATTGAAAGTGTGGTGTCATAAAAAGGTAAGACAGCTTTTTGCTCCCAGCATAGCCGGCCCTCTGAGTATTTTATGATACTTAATCTGTGTGGTGGATTTGTACCTCTGATGCCTTTTCATTCTTAGGAAGTTTGTAATTACAGAGCACAACACAGAGAAAGGAATTGTGCTCTAGAAGAAATAGATAAATAGTGATAACCAGTGGGTGAAATATGGAAAATTATTCTAGCTTTTTGAACAAGAAAATTAATTTATAGGAATATGTTTAAGAAATCTGTTACTTGGTAGAGTTAAATGTATTGAAACACTTACAGACTGAAAATGTATCTCATTTTTATTCTAAAAGCTTTTATCATTGCCATTAACAAATAAAAAGTCACATTGAACCATTGGTTGTCTTCCACAACAGCAAGGAGCCACAGGGTAGCATAATCACAGGAGACATCATCTGTGCTATGTTTACTGTTGATATAAGAGGCTAAATTTTATTAAAATAATTTGACTTCTAAGGTTTTTCCTATTGTCAGTATTGAGATATTTATATATTGTGTTACCCTACAGAGAAATATTATTGGAAACAAAAATTATTCTTGAAGGACTTTGTATTTGCAGTTATAAAAATACCATTTTACTATGTAAATATATGAACCTATGATACTTTAAATTTCTTGTCGATCGAAGGAAGATTTAAACTGTGCCGACTTTATTTTTCCCTACGCTACTTACTCTTTACCTACGAACACTCAAGTTCCTCTGTCTTCTCTGTCTTCCATGGGAGTTCAGATAATGGCGGGCCATAAAAATAAGGCGAGGAATAGGAGCTGTGAGGCTGAGTGGTTTATTCTGCTCTTTGTGCCTTTCCTGCTGTGATTCTGAAACTTCCTGGCAGCCACAGATCTTGTCACAGGTGCCACTTCCATGACCCCAGACTCTCACATGCGCTAGTAACTCTGTTCTCTTGACATTTCAGGCTTAGACGTGGTAATGGATTCTAGTCTCACTGAGTGTCCATCATTTCTTTAACCTTTCACGTACCTCTGAAAAGATTTCCTTAATTGAATGTTCTCTAGTTAAAAAGTTTTAAGTGTGCCTTTTCTCTTCAAATGAGGATGCTGCCTAACACAGTGTCAGAAGTGACCCTGAGAAACTTAAAATCCCTAGATGTGTAATTCTAGCACGATGATGACCATATATTTAATAAACACATGGATAACTATGGTTCGAAGAAACTGGACCAGTAGCAATTCATAGCATGCAGTGGCCATCACAACTATGTAATTTAAGAAAGAGTGGAGTGCCCTTTTCTAAAGGCAAGATGCTGCAGGATCACAAGGTTGTGGCCCTTAGTTGCCACAGCAAAAGTACTGATGGTGAAGATAACGAGGCTGGATAACTGCTGCTTCTTACACGGGGAGTATCATAGAAGGAGAACTGTAAGGGTGGGACCTTGGATTCCGAATTCAAAGCATAGGTAGAAAATCAGAAGAATGCTATAGTCACCAAAGTCTTCTAATTTGTATGACTGAGGATAGACAACTCTGAAGGTCCTGTCTCCAAACCTGTGGGTGGCAGAACTGCAGTATCAGCTAAATATGCAACCCCGCCATGTCTGCTGTGCTAACGTAGCACTTCTCAGTCTATTCTGGTGATCACTTGGGATCCCTAAGACATACCAGACAGGCTATGGGGTCAAACCATTTTCATAATAAAACAAAGATAGCAAACCACATGAGGTGAGATAAAGTCGATGCTCTAACAGCTTGTGGATGTGTGTAGGCATATTTATTCTTATGTGTTAAAATTTTCTCAGTTTTAAATTTGAAATATTAAATGCATAATATTTTATTCATATAATAAAGAGCTTGGATGTTAACAGTATATTTTAAAAGTGTAAAGGGACTCAGACAAAAAGTTTGAGAATTACTGTGTTGACATAAGGCCACTAGGTGGTAAGACATGGGACCCTGAGATATGAAATGAGGGCAGTTGAATAGATTTAGATGCTGTTGAGAATTCAAAGTTTCAAATTTCCTTCAAGCTTCTTTGCCAGTGGAGGCCATCCCTCCCCCAGTATCAGAGGATATTGACCTATCAATGGAAAAAAGATCCATGATTACACCCAAATAAGTTATCTCAATGGAATAACTATGCTGGGAGCAAGAGCCTCCTCCCAGACAAATGCTCAAAAACTCTTAATTTCTTGAGGCATATTCCAAGGGTTAAACACTGGCATAGCCGGAATAACTAAAGTGATGTTTCCTTCAGGAAGAAAGAATGAATACAGGAAAGATGCAGCTTCTTGCTAAGCAGCATCATCGTAAAGGACAGGGCAACATGTATAGGGATATATGCTGAGGATATAAAATCAAAGAGAATAAAATATAAATTGGATCAGACTAAACTTCTTAATATGGATATTTTCATCCTGAATTCAAGAATTAATGTGTTGGCTGTTCACTTAAGACTGTCCTTAAGTGTCTGCTGTGTTAGTTATTTGAAGACTGGACATAGAAGTGGCTACAATTGATATAATTAAGATAATAACATATCCACAGTATACCAGGAAAAGGAGTCTAGCACTTAGGAGAATAGAATTGTTATGCAGGGGGGGATACATTCCATTGAAGTTACTCAACAGTACAGTAACCATTTCCCCTAGAAGGATGCAGAGATTCCTTTTTTTTATTTTTTTATTTTTTATTTTTATTAAATTATAGCTGTGTACATTAATGCAATCATGGGATACAATGTGCTAGTTTTACACACAATATGAAATGCTTTCATCAAACTGGTCAACATAGCCTTCATGGCATCTTCTTAGTTATTGTGTTAAGACATTTATATTCTACACCTAGTAAATTTCACGTGTACCCATATAAAATGCACTGTAGGTGTGGTTCCAGCAATATTCTCCCTCCACCATCCTCCCCCATCCCCTCCCCTTCCTCTCCCCTTTCTCCTTCTTCTTGGGCTATAATTGGGTTATAGCTTTCATAAGAAAGCTATAAATTAGTTTCATAGTAGGGCTGAGTACATTGGATACTTTTTCTTCCATTCTTGAGATACTTTGCTAAGAAGAATATGTTCCAGCTCCATCCATGTAAACATGAAAGAGATAAAGTCTCCATCTTTCTTTAAGGCTGCATAATATTCCATGGTATACATACACCACAATTTATTCCATTCGTGTGTTGACGGGCACTTGGGCCCAAGTTGTAGTTATTTGCACCATTCCTAGGAGGGTTGGGGGTCAATAGGTACTTGGGCTTCTTCCATGACTTAGCAATTATGAATTGGGCTGCAATAAAAACATTCTGGTACATATATCTTTGTTATAATGTGATGTTTGGTCTTCCGGATATATACCTAGTAGAGAAATTGCAGGATCAAATGGCAGGTCTATTTTTAGACCTCTAAGTGTTCTCCAAACATCTTTCCAAAGGAACATACTAGTTTGCATTCACACTAGCAGTGTAGAAGTGTTCCCTTTTCTCCACATCCACACTAACATCTCTGGTTTGGGATTTTGTGATGTGGGCTATTCTTACTGGAGTTAGATGATATCTCAAATTAGTTTTGATTTGCATTTCTCTGATGATTAAGGATGATGAGCATTTTTTCATATGTCTGTAGGCTGTGTGCCTGTCTTCTTCAGAGAAGTTTCTCTTCAAGTCCCTTGCCCACCCTGAGATGGGATCACTTGTTCTTTTCTTGCTAATATGTTTGAGTTCTCTGTGGATTCTTGTTATTAAACTTTTGTTGGAGACATAACCTGCAAATATCTTCTCCTATTCTGAGGGCTGTCTGCTTGCTTTACTTACTGTGTTTTTGGCTGTGCAGAAGCTTTTTAGTTTGATCAGGTCCCAGTAGTGTATTTTTGATGCTGCTTCAATTGCCTCGGGGGTCCTCGTCATAAAATATTCACCCAGGTCGATTTCTTTATGAGTTGTCCCTACACTTTCTTCTAGTATTTTTATAGTTTCAAGTCTTAAGTTTAAATCTTTAATCCAGTGAGAATCTATCTTAGTTAATGGTGAGAGGTGTGGCTCCAGTTTCAGTCTTTTACAGGTCACCAGCAGAGATTCCTTTTATGAAGGCATTTAGAGAGAGAGAGAACTAGCATCCAGAAAATCTCTCATCCTTGGTAAACTGAACATGAAGAGAGAACTCCAGGAAATTGGTTTCCTTGATAAATGAGGATAATGGCCATTGTCCAAGGTTGAAGACTATGCTTGGGCTAAGCATCTAAAGACATGTTCCCTCACCAAGGCTCATCTGGGTAGTACTACTGCTGAGTATCCAATGTTATCTTAGTAAAGGCTGATGCTGGGCCCTGCAAATGATAGCTTTCCCCAGGTGGCCCACAGCTACCTGTACCTGGCTGATTACATTGGCCCACTTCTTTCCAGGAGGAACAGGAATTTAAGGTCACAAAAATATATGTACATTCTTGATGTAAATTTCTTTTTTCCTAATGAAATTCTTCTGCCACAATTATCATTTAAGGACTTCATTCATTTAATTATCACCATGGAATTTTCTACAACATATCCCCTAACTAAGGATCTTAGTTTATGTTGAAAAGAATAGAATAATGAAATTAGGTTAAGAAATCTCTGATTTTACTATGCACTCCTCTACCTGGAAACATTGTGAGTCAGTAGAACAGTGGAGTTGTCTACCAAACTCTTGTTAATGGTCCCAAATATAAAATAATAACTGGTGAGCTTGAATTTTTGATTTAAAATGTAGTTAAACTATAATAGCAGCAAATATATGATACTTTATATAAAGGATACCTGGGTTGGGAATAAACTGCTATTACCTTTGATAATGTACACATGGAATTTTTCTTTCCTTAGGCGACAAGACACTAGCCAGACAGCCAAGGGCAAGAAAAGAAAATGAATTTGGGACTAAATTTCTTTCCTTTCTCTTGTTGTCCCATTGTGATTTTGGTAGTAGCTATGTTGAGGGATATATCAAACTACGTGATCCCTGTTCCATGATTTCAGGGCTTAATGGGCTCTAGTTGCACCAAGTCTTTGCTTTGTCTTTTAAAGACTAAGAAGAGTAACAGCTCCCTCCACTTTCCATGGCAATAGTCTTTGGTATTTTAACATCTTTGTTAGTTTCCAAAACTCTTTCCACATCTCTAATAATAATTGGTTTTAATTAACCTTCTTGAAATAAACTTTTTTGAGTGCTCCATCTGTTTTATCCTCTAGCCATCATTAATAGAAAATGGTACTATTTTAGGTATCCTGTGTTTATAATTTGGAATCACATATATAACACATTGCCAAAGACTTAAAAATAACAGAAGAAATAAGGCATTGCTATATGTAAAGCTATAACAAAATAGTTAAAATAATTCTTTAACAGATAATTGAGTATTTAGATGAAGTAGATATTATCTTCTAGAATCATAGAACACTACAAAGCAAATATCTGAATAGAATATACAACTATCATTTCAATGTATGCTTGTGATGACATAGGTATAAGGATGGGGGACCATCCAGATGTGACCAAAACCTTGGAGAAAACAAGTTGTAGTTATTTGGGGTTTTTTTTGTTTGTTTTTGTTTTAATTAAATCATCTCTGTGTACATTAATGCAGTCATGGGATACAATGTGCTGGTTTTATATAAATTTGAAATATTTTCATCAAGCTGACATAGTCTTCATGGCATTTTCTTAGTTATTATGTTAAGACATTCATATTCTACATTTAGTAAGTTTCACATATATCCCTGTAAGATGCATCATAGGCATGGTCCAACAAATCACCCTCCCTCTCCCCTCCCTTCCCTTTCTCCTTTCACCATATTCTTGGGCTATAATTGGGTTATAGCTTTCATATGAAAGCTATAAATTAGTTTCATAGTAAGGCTGAGTACACTGGATACTTTTTCTTCCATTCTTGAGATACTTTGCTAAGAAGAATATGTTCCAGCTCCATCCATGTAAACATGAGAAAGGTAAAGTCTCCATCTTTCTTTGAGGCTGCATAATATTCCATGGTATACATGTACCACAATTTACTGATCCATTTGTGGGTTGATGGGCACTTGCCCCCAAGTTGTAGTTATTTGCACCATTCCTAGGAGGGTAAAGATTAGATTGAAATGTGTTAAAATTTCAGTAGTGTGAATTTTAATACATATTAAGAAAAATACTAACCAAGATAATTTAAAAAATGACATTTGATTTACTTTCATTTTTATCTCAATTTCAGATAAAAGACTGAGGCCTTTATATTTATTGGCCTTAGAAATTCATTTTATAAAAGCCTTTCAGGGAAATATATTTATATATAAATAGCTCTTCATTTTTGTGGATCCACAAATATAGATTCAACCAACCATGGATCAAAATATTAGGGAAAAATTTTTCACTAATAAGTTCTGGAAAGCAAAAGTTGAATGTGTTACATACTGAGTACTACATTGAGTCCACACAAATAAAGTGATACATAAGCATTGTGTTAGTACTATAAGTAATTTAGACATGATTAGAAAGTTATGGATGACATGTATAGGTTACATACAAATACTATGTTGTCTTTATGTCAGGACTTGGGCATCCTCAGATTTTGGCATGCTTGGTATTCCTTGAACAAATACCACACAGATACCCAGGGACAACTGTACAACTCTCTTTTACCTATTTACAAATTGGAAAAGCATATTAAAACTAATCCAACATCGTCATTTCTTGTCATATGTTATTACTGGTAAAGTGCTTAGGAAAAATATTGATTTATTTGTTTTTATAAAACAGTGAGAAAATAGTTTTACTGTGTTTCTTAATGCATTTTGATAGTGCTGTGTTCAAGATATTTAAATTATCTACCTCTATAACTCAAAGCACCATGATATAAAATACAATATAGTTTTGCAATAACTGAGGATTATTCTTTTCTAAGAAAAAGTATATAAAATACAGAATCATATTGCCCCTAACTACCAAATGCTGAATTATAGATGAATAATTTATCAAGAATGTCATCAAAAAAAGATACTTAAGAAATTGCCTTGAGCTCTGTTTGTTACTGCTGTAAACTCCTCAAGCAGTAGCATCAAGTATTTCCTCTAATTCTTTCCTATCCCAAGGTAGTTAGATTTTGTGTTCTTAAGCCCTAAGTATTTTTTGCTTCAACAAATTTTTTTTGGTGCTTTTAGAGCTTGTATTTGTCAGTGTGAGCTATTAAAATTGACATATTTTAGAGAACCACCAAGCTTTATTATTGGAGACAAAGAAAATAAAACTTTGTGCTAAAGGAAATTGGGGAGGAATTTATAAGGGCATGTGGGTATATCTCAGAGACTAGTAAAACATTATAGATGTTTGTAGAACTTAAGAGAGAAGTGAAGTCCAGACACCCCTACCATAACTTTATCCAGTGCTGGGGAAATGAGAAGACCTCAGAGCAAAGGCAAAACCGGGAAAAAACCTTAGGAGCCTTGGTACAGGCCGATGGCAGGAGGATAGGCAAAACTACTGTGGAAGGGCCTAATAAATTGATACTAAATGAAACTTTGTAAACCATCTTATTACATGTCAGTCTTCTATAGAATTTCAAATTTTCAAGGGGTAAATTTTGTATCCCTTTAAACATGATATTGGTAGGAGGCAGTCCAGGTGAGTATTCAGCATAAAACACACAGAAAAATGCGAAGGAAAAAGGACAAGAGATTGTCATGTCCACACTAGAGATTACACATTTTTATATTCTTCAACAATAAAAGAATCCTATACTAAATATTCATCAAATTTTGCTGGTTATAACCTTTTCTCTGATAATAAAAATGCATCAAAAAATGTAAAACCTCTTTACCAGTAAGTCAGCAGCCTTGTGATAATTTATGAATAAAAACTGCACAATATTACAGATCTAAGTCCAACAAACATAAAGTTCAAGATAATTTCTAAAGTATCTAAGGCAAAAGCAAAATGATCATGAATCTTTCACATAATGCATACACAATTCAGTTTCTGAAGGAAGTTAATAAATTGTTAAGAAACGTGTATGACTCTATAGATGAAGTCCAAAATAGGACAGTTCCTATACTTAAAATGAATGAAATAATTTCCATAATTGAAAAACTAAAAAAACTCAAATTTGTAAAACTTGGCAAGTAAAATTCCTGTAAAAATACCATTTTGTTAATATCTCTCTTGTTTGTGAATCCCCAGTACAAGAAAAAATGAGTGAATGTCTTTCTGTGGTCCACATCCCCAGTGGATAATTATACAATCAAGGCCATGGGAAAGCTCTTTGATCCTCCTAAACCCTTTATCTAATGGGGAGACTGTGAGCAATATCTGTTTCTGGGAGTATTCCATGTCCTTCCTTGGACATAAGCAGTTATAGTAGAACACCATTCTTAATCCTGGCTTGTAAGAGATAGATTAGCTGAATGGATTAAAAAATAATCCAACTATATTCCCCTGACAAGAAACTCACCTTACTTATAAAGATATACAGACCAAAGGTAAAGGGGAGGAAAAAGATATTCCACACAAACAGAAACCAGTAGTGAGCAGGAATAATTATATTTCCATCAGATAAAACAGACTTTAAATCAAAAGCAGTAAAAGAAGCAAAGATCATTATATAATGATAAAGAGATCAAATCAATAAGAAGACTTAACAATTCTAAATATATGTGCATCCAACTCTGGAGTTTTATCCAGTTTCATAAAACAAACATTACCATATCTAAGCAGAGAGATAGACAGCAGGAAAATGGTAGTTGGGGACTTTAAGGTCCTACTTACAACATTAGAAAGACCATCTAAACAGAAAATCAATGAACATCAGACTTGGACTTTAGACCAAATCAGCCTAACAACCATTTACAGGACATTCTGCCTAGCAAATGCAGAATATATATTCTTGTCACGAGCATGTAAAACATTTGTGAAGCCACAAAGCAAGTCTCAACAAAGGTTCAGCATCTGTGACTCAAGTGATTAATGTGCCAGCCACATATACCTAAAAGGTGGTGAGTTTGAATCCAGCCTGGGCCTGCCAAACAACAATGACGGTTGCAACCAAAAAATAGCCAGGCACTGTGGTGGGCACCTGTGATCCCAGCTACTTGGGAGGCTGAGGCAGGAGACTCGCTTGAGCCCAGGAGTTGGAAGTTGCTGTGAGCTGTGATGCCACAGCACTCTACCTAGGGAGATAGCTTGAGGCTCTGTCTCTCACACACACACACACAAAGTCTCAACAAATTTAGAAAAATCAAAATCATATCAAGTATCTCTTCAGACTACAGTCAAATGAAAGTAGAAATCAATTCCAAGAGGAACTTCAGAAACTATATGAATTAAATGGGAATTTAAAAAATGTAACAAAGGAAAATGTAAGCACAATATACAAAACCTACAAGATATAGTAAAAAAGAAAATAGTGCTAAGACTGAAGTTTATAGCATTAAATACCTATAACAAAAAGTATGTAGATTATAAATTAAGAACCCACTGAAGCACCACAATGAACTAGAAAAGTAAGAACAAACCAAACCCACAATTGGCAAAAGAAAAGAAATAATAAAGATCAGAATCACATGAAATAGAGGCCAATAAAAAAAAAAAAGGATCAATGAAAAAAAAGTGGTTCTTTAGAAAGGTAAACAAAATTAAGAAGAGATAAGATCCAAATAAACAAATGTAAAGAAGACATTGTAAATGATACGATAGAAATATAAAGATCATCAGAGACCATTATGAGCAATTATATACTCACAAACTAGAAAATCTAACAGAAATGGGTAAATTCCTGAACACATACAACCTACTAAGACTGACCAAGGTTAAGATAGAAAACTAAAAAGACCAGTAATAAGTAATGAGATTGAATCAGTAATAAAAATTCTCCCAGTAAAGGAAATCTCTGGACCAGATGGATTCACGGCTAAATTCTACCAAATATATAAAGAACTAATACCAATTTGCCTAAAACTTCTCCCAAAAATTGAGGAGGAGTGAGTTATTCCTAAATTATTCTATAAGACCAGTACCACCCTGATACCCAAGCCAGACACAACAACAACAAAAAAAAACTATAGACCATTATCCCTGATGAACATAAATAGAAAATTCCTCAACAAAATTCTAGCAGATTGAATAGAGCAGCATGTCAGAAAGATAATATACCATTATCAAACAGGTTTTATAACAAGAATGCAAAGATGGTTCAACACACCCAAATTAATAAATATATCACATAAATAGAATCAAAGAAGAAAACTGTATGATCATCTCAATAGATGGAGAAAAGCACTTGATAAAATTCAACACCCCTTCATGATAAAAGCCCTTAAACTAGGCATAGAAGAAACATCCCTAAAGAATAATAAATGCCTTAAAAGGCAAACCTGCTGCCAAAACAATGAATAGAGAAAAGTTGAAAATATTTCTTCCAAGGACTGGAACAAGACAAAGATGCCCACTTTTACCACTTCTCTTCAACACACTACAGGAAGTCTTAGAGCAATCAGTCAAGTGGAAGAAAGAAAAGACATAAAAATGGAAAAAGAGGATGTCACGATATTCCTCTTCACTTAGGGTACGATAGGATTTAATGCCTAGGAAAACCTAAGGACTCAGACAAAATAACCTTAGATTTGACGAAGGAATTCACTAAAGTTGCAAGATACAAAATCAAAAATCAGCAATGTTTTCATACACCACTGAGGATCCATCTGAGAATAAAATCAAGAAGGTATTTCCATCTACAAAAGCTACAACAAACAACAACAAAAAACCAACCTAGGAATATACTCAGTCAAGGAGGTGAAAGATCTATACAAGGAAGACGGCAAAACACTGCTGAAGGAAATTATAAATGACATAAAGAAATGGGGATATGTTCCATGCTCATAGATCAAAAGAGTTAATATTTTTAAAATAACCATACTGCCCAATGCAATCTACAGAGTCAGTGCAATCCCTGTAAAAATACCAGCCTCGTTTTTCACAGAACTAGAAAAAATTATTCTAAAATTCATATGGAACCTCCCCCAACAGAGAGAGAGAGAGAGAGAGAGAGAGAATAGAAAAAGGTAACCTAAGCTAAAAGGACAAAGTTAGAGGCATCATAGTACCTGACTTCAAATTATATTACAAAGGTATAGGAACTAAAATATAATGGTACTACTACTAAAAAAAAAAAAAAAAAGTAGATACTTAAGGCCAGGTATAGTGGCTCATGCCTGTAATCCCAGCATGTTGGGAAACCAAGGCAGGGCGGATTGCTTGAGGCCGTGAGTTTGGTTCTAGCATGAGCAAAGAAGCCTCAAAACAAAACAAAACAACACAGAAAAATCAGCCAGGCATGGTGTAGTCTCAGCTACTCAGGAGATGGAGACAGGAAGATCTCTTAAGCCCGTGAGTTTAAGGTTGCAGTGAACTACAATGATGCCACTGCACTCTAGCCTAGGCAGCAGAGTGAGACCCTGTCTCCCAGACACATATATTAGTGTAACAGAATGGAGAACCCAGAGTTAAAGCCACAGATTTACAGCCAGTGATCTTTGGCAAAGTAGGCAAAATCATACTTGAGGAAGGGACACCCTTTTCAATAAATAGCACTGGGAGTATTGGATGGCCATATGCAGAAGAACAAAACTAGACCCCTTTACCAGATACAAAATCGACTAAGAAGTATTAAAGATTTGAGTCTATAATACTAGATACTATAAATATAGTGGAAGAAAAACTAGGGAACACTCTTCCAGGAATTGGTCTAAAAAAAATTATTTTTTGCATGAAGACCTCAAAAGTACAGGCAACAAAAACAAATTAGACAAGTGGAGCTTAATTAAACTCAAATGCTTCTGCATAGCAAAATAAACAAATAAATAATCAACAGAGTGAATAGACAACCTACAGGATGGGAAAGTTATTTGCAAACTCCTCAGAGGACTAATATCCACAATATGCAAAAACTCAAACAACTAAAAAATTCTATTAAAAGTAGAGAAAAGACATGAAAAGACATTTTTTCAAAATAAAACATACAAATGGCCAATAGATACATGAAAATATTCTCAACATCACTAATCATCAGAGAAACGCACATTAAACCCCAATGAAATATTCTTACCTAAGTCAGAATGGCTATTATAAAAGATAAAAAATAACAGATGTTAGCAAGGATGTGGAGAAAAGGAAATGCTTATACACTTCTGGTGGGGATGTGAGTTAGTACAAACTCTATGGAACACATGGCATGGAGATTTCTCAAAGAACTAAAAGCAGAACTTCCATTTGATCCAGAAATGCCACAACTGGGTATCTCCTCAAAAGAAAAGAAATCAATACCAAAAATAACCTGTATATATAGATTTATTGAAGCAATATTTATAACAGTAGATACATGGACTCGACCAAGTTCCCATCAGCTGATGACTGGATAAGGACAATGCGGTACACATACATCATGAAATACTATTCCAAAAAAAATGATTTCATATTTTTGGCATCAACATGGATGGAACTGGAGGACATTAAAGAAAACAAGCCAGACACAGAAAAACAAGAACTGCACGTTCTCACGTATAAGTGGGTGTACACACGGACATAAAATGCAGAAGGTTAGACGATGAAAACTTGAAAAGGGTGATGGGGTGGGGGGGTGATAATGAGAAATTACCTGATGGGTACAATGTATACAATGGATGTTATTTAGGTGATAGATACCCAAAAGCCCTAACTTGACTACTATACATTTAACAAAATTGCAGTTGCACACATACATCTACATAAATTATAAAGAAATTGAAAAATAAATAAAACCGTAGTGTCTCCATGTCATTCAGCCTATAGTATCATGTATGATATAAATTCTAGGGAATGAAGAAAACCTGTCAAACTCTGAGATTTCCTGAGGGGCTTTTTGTTTGCCTGGTGAAGTTAGACTTCAAATTTTCAGTTTTCCCCTGAATTAGGAACTTTCATTTCTGGTTCTGTTTTGTAAGGCTCTTATCCCAGTTTTCATAACATTTTACCTTGCGCCCAGCTACCACCCCTTCTCCATAGTTCTCCATAGTATCATTAGCACAATGCCGTTGTCTGTAGCAGCCTCTTTCTCTGAGGAGTTAAGGATAATTCAGGGTCAGAACACTCACAACTCCACAGCAATCCCCTATCAGACATTTTTAAATAGGGGAAACATTAGATTAATAAACAAAGTCCATCAAAGCACTTATTTCCCTATATGATTATTTTTATTTCCATTGCTTATTATTTTATTTTGAAATAGATAATGCAAGAATATAATTTAAATGTATAGCAGGAACCATAATGATCCTTCCTTTTCCATTTACCAGACAATTATTAATACACTCTTGTTTCCCTGAGGCATACCTGAGTATCCTTTCCTTGTTTATTTTTCCAGAGATGATTTATTCTCAAAGATTTTTAAAGATAACAAATATTAAAATTTTTCAAATTATGTCATTTGAGTGCAGTTCTTTGTTAATCGGTTGCTCTAAGCTCTTAGTTTTTCCATTGAGTAAAAACGTCACTGGCTAAAGCCCAACCATCTAAAACTGTAGCACTCAGGTTAAACACAATTGCTTAAGAATCAAGGGCATTAGTTTTCAGCTCTGTCCTTCTCCCTGAACCTTGCACCTTCCTTCGGTAGGAGGTTGGAGGTGTGTTAATCTTACCAACTACTTATTAGGAATTCTCTTTTTAAGAAAATCCCTCATTATACTAGTTCCCACCAAGCCCTTTGTCTGTCAGTTTACCGGCATAAAATTCCAGTTACAGTACTTTACTGAGCAATTTAACTGCTCTTAGTCTATTTTCCTTTTCTGTTGGCTATCCCCAAGGATTATTAGCCTTGCAGAAGAAAACGGAAACCGCGAAGGAGATGTTCTTTCCCTAAGAATATTGTTTGCTTAAGAAGTAACCTTTCAAACTGCAGCTACCTTTTAAAATAAATGTCACCACACCCTCATTTCCTAGGAACTTCCCATAGCAAAAGTTTTTAAATCATTAGCTAATCTCTAGGACACAACTTCTTTCTCTGAGTGACAAGAGAGAGAGGAGAGAAAACGTGTGACTTAATCAGAGACTGCAGACGCTAAGCTCGATCTAACTGTGTCTTCCTTAGGCGAGGGCATTCGCTGCTGTGGAATTCCATGCACTCAACACTGTAAGAATAGAAAAAACATTATCTGCCCACCTCTAGAGGTCTTGCTCATCGCATCTGAGCTCTACCATTCAAATCCTTCAGGACAAATTAGGAAGAGGAATGATCTGAGTCAGAGGAGTTATCTGGCAGATGGCAGACCTCGTGCAGCAGGGATTGGGCAGCTTTCCTAACCACAGAGATAGTAGCATTAGAGTTAAATGTGCTCAAAAGGTGAACGGATTCCCTGTGTTAAATCGCTGACTTATTTCCTCTAGCCTTCATCCACCCTGCTGCCTGAAGTGGGAGAAATGAAAAATATAAATTAAGCTGCAATCATTAGTAAAACAGCAGCAACCCAAATATAGCAGGATATTAAAAGAATAAAACTTAATGACAAATTAGAGTTTATCCCAGAATTATGGAAGAACAACATTTCAACGAATGAATAAGAAGCCATTAGAAATCTGTTGATTCTAATCTAATCTATTAAAATATTGGTGAGTTAGATACATTTAGCATTCACTTCTCTTTTTTTATTAAATCATAGCTGGGTACATTAATGC
The DNA here is from genome assembly GCF_000181295.1 of Otolemur garnettii. NCBI lineage: Eukaryota > Metazoa > Chordata > Mammalia > Primates > Galagidae > Otolemur > Otolemur garnettii. The sequence continues at coordinate 11,562,986 of NW_003852400.1, read as the reverse complement.
ATTTATGGGGTACAATGTGCTGGTTTTATATACAATTTGAAATATTTACATCAAACTGGTTAACATAGCCTTCACCGCACTTTCTTAATTCTGTCAATACATTTATATTCTTTTTTTATTAAATGATAGCTGTATACATTAATGCAAACATGGGGTACAGTGTAGTGTTTTCACATCCAACCCAAAATATTTTCATCAAGCTGGTTAACATAGACTTCATGTCATTTACTCAGTTATTGTGTTAAAACATTCATACTCTAGTTCTAGAAAAGTTCACTTGTACTCTTGCTATACAGACCATATAGGTGATATTTCCAGTCACCCTCCCACCACCCATCTGCCCATCTCCCCTCCCCTCTCCCACCCCCACCCCCTCCCCATATTCTTAGGCTAGAATTAAGTTGTAGCTTTCATTTGAGAACTATAAATTTGTTTCATAATAGGGCTATGTACATTGGATACTTTTTCTTCCATTCTTGTGATACTTTGCTAAGAAGAATTACATTTATATTCTACACTTAGTAGTTTGATATGTCCCCTTGTAAAATGCACCAGGTGCTGGGTGAATTGGCTGGTGACCTGTACAAGACTGAAACTGGACCCACACCTTTCACCTTTAACAAAAAGAGATTCTCACTGGATAAAAAATTTAAACTTAAGACATGAAACTATAAAAATACTAGAAGAGAGTGCAGGGAAAACACTTGAAGAAATCGGCCTGGGAGAATATTTTATGAGGAGGACTCTCCCAGGCAATTGAAGCAACATCAAAAATACATTATTGGGAACTGATCAAACTAAAAAACTTCTGCATAGCCAGGAACACAGTATGTAAAGCAGGCAGACAGCCCTCTGATTGGGAGAAGATTGTAGCAGCCCGTATAGCCTATGGCTAGGAGGAGTGAGTTATAGGAAACACCTGTCATGGAACACCTTGGTGAAAAGAGCATGGAGAGAGATTTACTTCTAACAAGCATGAGAGAGCTCGCAAGATGAGAGCATTGGTGAATTGGCAGTCTCTACACCTGTGGTGGTGAGAGGCACGAGCTCAGCCTTATATTAGGCTGGAGGAGAAGGCAGTCGGGAGCGTGCGCATTCTACCATGGACACGCTTACTCTGACTCTGTCTCCTCTCCTGCCCGCAGCACGCCAGCATGGCGTCTCTCTGCCGAAGATTACCAAGCTCTGCTAAAGACTAAGCTCTATCTGTTCTAAGAAGACTGCTTTACTCTCTCTAAGATACTCTGTCTCTCTCTCTCCAGCTAAAGTAGACAGCCCTCAGGCACCTAAGAGAAACTGTTCCTGAGCAAGGGAGCTTAGTGGTCCGCGTCCTGAACCTGCCTAAGAGAAGGCGGTCACGGACACACTGACTCTGTCTCCTCTCCTGCCTGCAGCACGCCAGCACGGCATCTCTCTGCTGAAGATTACCAAGCTCTGCTAAAGACTAAGCTCTACCTGTTCTAAGAAGACTGCTTTATTCTAAGATACACTCTCTCTCTCTCCAGCTAAAGTAGACAGCCCACAGGCAGCTAAGAGAAACTGTTCCTGAGCAAGGGAGCTTAGTGGTCCGCGTCCTGAACCTGCCTAAGCCGGCCGAGACCTGGCCAGTCCTGGGCCCTGACAAGTGGTGTCAGAAGCAGGATAGTGAACGCCACTGACAAATGGTGCTGTGAGCAGAATTCAGTGAACGTGGACTGAGAGGGAAGTAAGCCTTAGCAAAATAAGAAAAAGAGAAGAGAGAAAAATACTTAAAGGGAAAAGAAGTACCTAAGACAGCCAGCTAACAGCAGGCCTTTCTCATTCAGTTTTTCCTCCTCTTTCCTACGTTTTCTCTTTCCAAATTCTAACTACTACTGTGGGGGGAAAAAAATGGTAAAAGCCTTTAGCGTCTTCTGTGAAGTGGCTGGAGAAAAAAAAGCAGAAAAAAGCCTTTAGACAAGAGGGAAAGAGAAAAGATAGAATTAAGAGAAAAGAACCTTTAGTAAACAAGCCTTTAGCCTCAGGGGTGAAGAAAAATCTTTGGTAAAACAGCAAAGAGAAAAGTTTGGGAACAGGTTGCAAGAGTTTATTAAGTTAGGGAAGAGAACTTCTAACTGCCTTCCCCTAATACCTTCGCCCAATGCCAGCGGGAAGTAGCTTTTGAGAGATCGACACCCCGATACCCTTTTTGGCAGTTAAGAGTTCTGTTTAAAATGAAAAGAATTGAGGTAGATTAAGGAGGCTAGTGAAGAAATAAAGGAAGTAAAGTTTGTGAAACAAAGACGGGGGAGGGGGGATAGCTAAAGAGCTCCTGTCTCCTTAAGGCAGCCAAAGTTCTAAGAATTGAAGAGGAAAGATTGTAAAAAGTAGAAGGCTGAAAGAAAGAAAAATCATGGCAAATGAGATACGGCAGTTGAAATACAGTTGAGAGATCAGATGAATCTTATAGTAGAAGCAGGTGAATGCTATGTTGACATGACAACTCAAATTGGGCAGCTGGAAGATCAGGGTAAATCTCTGTTAACATCAAATGCCATAATTGTGGGAAGCTAGGCCATAAGAGAGAAGAGTTTAAAGGGGAAAAGAACGCTGAATGCTAAAGAAAAGGAACAAAGAGCGTGTAAACCTCCAGGTGTATGTCCCAAGTGTAAAAAGGCTTCATTGAGCAAATGAATGCCGTTATCAACTTGATAGAGATGGAACACTCTTATTGTAGGGAAATTATCAGTTGGGCCAGAATCAGGACCCACTGGTCAATGAAAGAAAAAAGTTTAATATTTTCATTTCAAACCATTCTCAGAAAAAACAATTCAATTCTGTGCCATGGGAACACTCTGCCAGCTTGGTTAGATCTGTGTTTGCCTCAGCATAAAACTGGGGAAATTAAACCAGACCAATGAATGATGATGGGGAATAATTAGATTAAATGTTTGTGGAATATTTGGTTATCCTGCGTAGTAAAGGGGTAACCAACCTCTCATCAGCGTCTGTGCACTATAACTGGGTCCAGCTAAGGAGACTGGACACAGCCCAAAGGGGAAAGAGAGAGAAAATGAAGCCTTTGGGAGATTGAGAGGTGAGAACAAAGGGAGGGAGAGTAAAAGTTAAACCACCTCTGTGTTAGGAAACTCCACTTGAAAAAAGTCTGGAATCAATTAGCAAAAATTTCACTGGAAAAGCAGCTTGAAAGTAGGAAAAACTCTGCTATCGAGGAATTGTGAAGGGTGATACCTTTTGGACCACAAGTAACAGTTCCACGAGAGGAACTGCCAAGTGTGGAACCATTAGTCCGCAAGTAACAGTCTCTTGATATCTGTGAAGGGTGGACTTGGGGACCTCGAGTAGCAAAACCTTTGGAATAGCAAGAAAAATCCTTGCTTGCAAAGATTGCAAGGAAAGCGTTATCTTTTCTTCTTAAGTAAATATCAAAGGAAAGTTCCTATAGTTAAAGAAATGGTAAATTCTCTCCGAAAAGCTATTGCAGTTTTCTTCGTTTAAAAAGACCTTCAAGGGAATTAACGTCACAATCATTTTCCCCTAGCAGCGGCTAATAGTTTACATCTGTATTGGGCTTCCTCACTTAAAGAGCCCATACCTGGAATTCTGAACTGACAATTACCATCTTTTGTCTAGAAAGAAAAGGGCTAGATAACAGGAAGAACTTCCCTGACCACATTCAAAGTTACTTTGTTTGTATATAATAAAGGGGAGAGATGTAGCAGCCCATATAGCCTATGGCTAGGAGGAGTGAGAGTTATAGGAAACACCTGTCATGGAACACCTTGGTGAAAAGGGCATGGAGAGAGATTCGGTTCTAACAAGCATGAGAGCTCGCGAGATGAGAGCATTGGTGAACTGGCAGTCTCTACACCTGTGGTGCTGAGAGGCACGAGCTCAGCCTTATATTAGTCAGGAGCATGCGCATTCTATCACGGACACGCTTACTCTGACTCTGCCTCCTCTCCTGCCTGCAGAACGCCAGCCCGGTGTCTCTGCTGAAGATTACCAAGCTCTGCTAAAGACTAAGAGCTATGTGTTCTGAGAAGACTGCTTTACTCTAAGACACACTCTCTCTCTCTCTCTAGCTAAAGTAGACAGCCCTCAGGCACCTAAGAGAAATGGTTTCTGAGCAAGGTAGTTTAGCGGGTCCGTGTCTGGAACCTGCCTAAGCTGGGCCAAGACCTGGCCAGTCCTGGGCTCTGACAAGTGGTGTCAGAAGCAGATCCTGACAGACGATATATGCAGGTTGGGTCTCTGAAGGTTTAATAACCAGAATCCATGGAGAACTCAAATGTATTAGCAAGAAAAGAACAAGTGATTCCCCTCTCATTGTGGGCGAGAGATTTGAATAGAAACTTCTCTGAAGAAGACAGGCGCATGGCCTACAGATACATGAAAAAGCAGTCACTTCTTAAATCAGCTTTGTGGCAAGTTCAACATAAAACTGAGCCAAAAAACCTCATAAGACTATCTACAAACCATCAAAGTAACAGCAGTTAGAATAATGCCTTTTAAAGTCACGAACAAGACAAAGAAGATACTATATTTACTGTAATTATTAGCAACCTTATTAAGATTGAAGTCAATTCTATGAGTCAAGAATGAGAACTAGGTGGTGCCTGTAGCTCAAGCGGCTAAGGCTCCACCCACATACACCAGAGCTGACGGGTTTGAATCTGGCCCGGGCCTGCCAAACAATGACAACTACAACCAAAATATAACTGGGTATTGTGGCAGACACCTGTAGTCCCAGCTACTTGGGAGACTGAGACAAGAGAATCACTTAAGCCCAGGAGTTTGAGGTTGCTGTGAGCTGCAATGCCACAGCACTCTACCCAGGGTGGTAGCTTGAGGGTCTGTCTCTTAAAAAAAAAAAAAAAGAAAACTATTCTTGAAGAAAAAGTCGTTATTTGAATATGATAGATGTAATTATCTAGAAATACTGTGTCCTATGAAATTGTTTTCAAGTATTTAGTAAAATACTAAATCGAAAATGTATGAAAAAAATGTGGGGAATATTGCTATATTACGTAATAAAACATATTTGAAATACGAAAATAGATTAATGGAATAGTTATATATACAGTCTTATATTCACACAATTTTTATGCACATACATGATCAAGTGTACATCATAGTAACTTACAATAAGACTAATTTTCAAACTAGTAGAAGATATTCAGGAAAATGAAATTTTACAAAAAAATAAATTTTTAGACAGTCTCACTTGTATCACTTTTGGTAGAGGGCTCTGGTGTCACAGCTCACAGCAACCTCCAACTCCTGGACTTAGGCAATTCTCTTGCCTCAGCCTCCTAAGTAGCTGGGACTACAGGCACTTGCCACAATGCCCAGCTATTTTTTGGTTGCAGTTCAGCTGGGGCCAGATTTGAACCTACCACCCTCAGTATATGGGGCCAGTGCCCTACTAACTGAGCCACAGGCGCCGCCCAAAGCAAATTTGTTTTTTTGTTTTTTTTTTTGCAGTTTTTTGCTGGAGCTAGGTTTGAACCTCCCACCTCCGGCATATGGGGCTGGCGCCCTATCCTTTGAACCACAGGCACTGCCCTATAAAAAACAAATTTAAGTGTCAGAAAAAATTTTCTGATAACATAAAATCACTTCCAGTTTAAATACAGCTGAATGGAGACATGAGAGCCCAACAAATCAAACCTTTTACAAACAACAATGATAAACTCTGATCAAAATATATTAAAACAATAACCCAGGGGCTCTGGATATTGATCAAAAACACATTTTTGGATGGGTGATAAACTTGGAGCAAGCAACCTGCCGGAAGTGAACATGCTGTCCTACTGTGGTTTTACCCTGGGGAAGTCAGGCAAAGTGGATAAATCTCTGCTTGAGAAATGAGTTACCCAATTGCTAAATTGGAATTAGGAGCTGCTCATGTGTATTTTAGCACCAACCACCCAACTTTGTCTCCTAGAGATTTGGTTTACTACAGAAAATATTTAATCTGCCCCGTTCTCTAATCGTACAGGAGCAGCTCTGGCCTTTCAGAGAGAAGTCCCTAGATGTTCCGCTCTGAGTATCTAGGTAGATTGTCTCACTATTCTTGGAGTCCACCCTTAAAATCCATACTATTGCCACGTACTTTAAAGACTGTCTCTATACTAGCCATTATTGATGGCAAATATGACCTTTGGATCTCTTATTCTCCTGTCTTATTTTTCTTTCTTTGATCTTCAAAATGGAACACAGGTGTCCTTTGTTAAAATCCCAAATCCCAGTGTTCATTAATGGAAGTGGTTTTGTCTTTAAAGTCAGACTTGTTCCTTAACCCAGATTCTCTGCTGCTTCTCATGTGTGACGTATGGGGGAAGTTTATGTAGCTTTTTTCATTTCCCTAAAATGGAGAAAATTCTCTCATTATAATTATTCTTTGTTTGGAAATTCTATATACTTGTTTTTCTTAACACTGGGGCTTATAGTTACTTCTATATTGGCTTCATATTAGTATTGAGTACATTGGATACTTTGTTTCCCCATTCTTGTGATACTTCATTAAGTAGAAAGTGTTTATAGTCTAGTGAGGGGCAGGGAAAAGGAAGGAGAGGGGAAGGTGATTGGTGGGATCCCAACTAATGGACACAATGTGAGGGGGTTCAGCCAATCCCTGGGTGAAGGGCTCAACTACAACTTGAATTTTACCTTAAAAACAAAAACAATGTAACCTAAACATTTGTACCCTCATATTAATCTGAAATTTAAAAGAAACCTACATAAAACTCAGTTCAGAAAAATTTAAGTACACAAGTATTTAATAAATATTAGTTTCCTTATCCTTCTACTCCCTTATAAATAGGCCTCATGTCTATTAGGGACATCTGTAGATGACATTTTTGTGACAGGAAGTTGGAGTATATTAGTGATCTTCAAATAGTTTGCTATATAATTTTTTTAAAGAATCATGTAGCTACTCCTACATTTTGAACTTAAATATGAAATTGTCATTATGTGACTAGTACAGAGGTTATAATTTTCAGTATACTATCAATTAATGTTTTCAAAAAGAAATACATTGTGTATCATTCCTTTAAATGTATCCAGTAGAATTGAAACTTACAATGGTATATTAACAAGATCTTTACATCAGAAATTTTACAGGATTTCATTGCCAACTTCAACATGTATATTTATTCATTTCCCTCTCCCAGAATTTTTCTCTATATTATATAAACATACCTAAAACTTTTTAAAATCATTCTAACACACTCTTCTGTAGTAAAGTGTATATAAAATAAAAATACTAGATTTCCTTCAATTATAAGATGTTAATTATTGAAATATTCTTTCTGAATAGATGTATAATTATCATTTTTAGCACAGACCTAATCAAAAGAATTCTTGATTTGACAATTTTTAAACATGAAAAGAAATTTTTTTGGAAATTTGTAACTTACGGAGATTAAAAGAAATAGTGTACCTGGATTTTTTTTTCTTTTTAAGGTCAATGGACCTAAGATTTAGAATGAGCAAAAAGTAAGCATTTTATAAATAAAAGGTATAAAGTCATGCCAGTCTTTCCCAGGGCAAGTGTGAAAGGGAAGGCAGGATAAGAAACCCTTAGGGCAGCTTGGTGCCTGTGGCTCAAGTGGCTAAGGCGCCAGCCACATACACCTAAGGTGGTGGGTTTGAATCCAGCCCGGGCCTGCCAAACAACAATGATGGCTGCAACCAAAAAATAGCCAGATGTTGTGGCGGGTGCCTGTGGTCCCAGCTACTTGGGAGGTGGAGGCAGGAGACTCGCTTGAGCCCAGGCATTGGAGGTTGCTGTGAGCTGTGATGCCACAGCACTCTACCCAGGGGGACAGCTTGAGGCTCTGTCTCAAAAAAAAAAAAAAAAAACCCTTAGGGCAGACCTCATTCTCAAGGTCAGTATTGAGTGAGGATACCAGGACTAGCAAACTAGAAAAACAGGACTTGGTGACCAGAGCATGCTTGAAGTTGAGATTATGGAAGTGGTACAATTATTGTAAAATGTAGAGAGTGTTATTACATAAATGGTATGTAGAAGGGATTGTAAACAACCTCACTGGCTGTGAGATCAAGAAATGGATGTTCTACATGGATAATGAGAGCAAGCAGATTCATTACCAATACTGTGATAGATAAAAAGACATTAAATATGGTATAGTCTAGTGCTAGTAGTATGCCCAAAGGAATTTTGTTGTTGTTTTAGGTTTTTTAAGTTAGGGTGAAGAATATCCCCTCTCCGCCTTTTGGCTGGGATCAAGTGAAGAGTAAAGAATAATTATCAGGAAGTGGCAATGAAGAGCAAGAATGAAACAAAAACCCTCACTAGACCTGAGTATGAAATTAACAAACCATAGTAATAACCATAAACAAGGGAGCACCCAGGTAACAATGCTGGGAAGATAGGCGTTTACCGACTATGAAGTCCTACAGTGTTCAGTGCTCCATATGACTTTTGGTCCTTTAGGCAGAAAGAATCTTTAAGGACCCCTGAAGCATTGATGCCATTTAACGTTCCTACCCTCAGTCCACTGAATTCTGGGAAAGCTCTCAGTCACTGACACAGACCTTCCCTAAAACATACCTAGCTCTGTGGGCTGGGAGTATCTCAGTAACAAAGATCTGTCAAAGAAGTGGTTGACTATTTGGATATTTTGCTTATGACAGACCATAAATTTAGAGAGACTATCAAAAGGTTTGAGAAATTCTAGCTTTGGGGACCTACTAGAAGCAGTACAATGACATACAGGAATGAGAGTCGGGTAAAGGTTTGGGCCTTCACTGTCCGGTAATGAAGACGTGCTTACGGATTTGGGGGTAAAGGGAATTTCCTTGATGATCTCTTAGCAAGGAGTGACTAGTTCCAACAGAAGCTTCCTCATGGAACTCTTCTCCCAGGAAGTTTTTAGAGGTCAGGGAGACATTGTGGGCCTAAGGGAGTTGCACTAGAAGCATTTAGCAATCGGTGGATCCTTAGTCTCTCTAGAAATGGGCAAGATTCAGCCCCTAGAAGGGCCTTCTAAATGATGGTGACGTTCAGAAAAATATGTATGAAGTAACCAGACTTTGATAATTTCTATAGAAATACATACTAATTTGTATTTTATGAGCTCCCTTTCATACTTTACAATTTCATGTTTGAAGCTCAGGCAAATCTGATTTGAGGCATTAATCATACAGACCATTATAATAATTCCTGTTAGTTATCTTTACTTTTGTTACAATATTGGGGCTGTTTTAACCTTTTGTTGTCAAATCATTCTGCAAACTGCTACCAAGTCAGGAGAGCCTGATTGTGTTAGAAACCAAAATGTCAGCATTTCATTTATGAGGCAAATGTTTTGGCCAAATTTGATTCATTTCATATGCTTCTAAATTTTAATTTAGTTTAAATTTAAATCATTCAAATCATATTGTCTGTTAGATTTTAAATTGAATTTAAATTTCTGACTTAAATGGTTTTCAATTTAGAATACTAATTTATCTCAAAAATAAACTAATTAATTTTAAAACTCAGATATCTGTTGGATTCAATTTAAATTGGCCAGCTTCCATTTAAAACTATAGAACCAGAAAGATCATTAAGAAAATGACATAAATGGAGAAAAGAAGAAATTCAGGAAAAAACGGAGGGTTTCCCAATGTTCCCAGAGCTGGAAGAAAAGATGGAGTCAACTAAATTGCCTCAGAGAAATTTTGGTGTTTGAGTGAAACGTGGAAGCTGAAGGAAGGATGCTTTAAGTAGACAGGATTAGTTGTTAAATTCTTTTGCTTAGGGAGGTCTGTGGGCCAGTAGAAAGAAGGTCCATTAGGTGTCCCCTATTCCATGACAATTTGATGGGAGAATTCTAGAACGCCTACATTCTCCTAGTGTTCCGTGCTTTCAGACAGCATGGGACATCTGGTAATTGAAGACCTTTCAAAGGCGATCAATCTCATGGAGGTCTGTCCTGGATTTATGTGAGCACACAGGAATTGAAGACAGGTTTAGACCTTAGACAGTAGCTAGACCCTTTGACAGACAGAAGTGAGAGACAATTGGGTCCATATATATAATAGTTGTTATCCCTGGGTGCCCATAGCAATCTTTTATCATTTCAATCATGGTGAAGAGTCTTACTATCTTTATCTTTGTCTTGTATCCTGTAGGTTCAAGCTGGCTAATTTTATTCTCAGAAGAAGTGAGATTTGGATGACTATAATGTTCATGAAATACCTATCACTTGAAATGTTTCATAATTTTTCATAAAAATAACCATACTTTCAGGTTCATTTATTTCAAAGTTCTTCCTCAGTAATTATAACCATGTTCTGATTTGAACATAGAATTATTTAAATTCATGGCATCTTAGATTAAGTCTAAAGTATAATCATAATCCATCACAGATGCTTTGGGTTATTCATGGCTATTTTGGTAATCTTAATTCCTATTAACATTGTTGTATCCTAAATCTATTTCATGAAGATATTTTTCTCACGTTCACTGCCTTAAGAATGCATAAAATTATATTTTAAGACAGGCATGCATATGAGTGTTGTTTAATCAATTCTCTTCATGAATAAAAAAAAATTCTGTAGACATGAGGAGCTTAGTAGCTGTTAAACACTGTGTATTATATCCATATTCAATGTGCCAACAACTACTTAATTCGACAGGAATATATCCTTCCAGAAATTTTGGATCGTAACGGTTCCTACCCCTTCCTAGTATTAAATAGTTACTATTTCTATTTGTAGGAATGTTAAAATGGACATAATGTTCAAAAATCTGTTATGTCTATGAATAATCCTATATGTATCAGTTTCTTTGTTGAACTCATAGAAACTTCCTGTTAAGCTAATACCCTTCCATGGAGGAGTAAACCAAGATAGAGATGCATGTCATTAAGAAACCAGCTTTATGGTACATACACATTCATCTCAACATGATCTTGGTAGATTTGAATAGTTATTTATATACCTGCTCGGCTTGATACAGAGAAAAGATTGCCTTCCTCTTACATTTCATATCACAGCATTGAGTTTGCTGTGAAGCTTCAACCTATCAAAGTAGTCTAGTGAAGATGATTTCCGTTCATTTTATCTTCATTTTCCTCTCTCTTTTGAGTGACTTACCAAAAGTCAAGTGAAAAGAATGTGTATTGCTAAGGATGTGTATTATAATATAAAATCAATAATAAACCAACTGTCAGGTTTTTTTATTGCCGTCATGCACCAGCAATTCTAAAAACTGACAAATTATTCTTCTCTGATAAAATGTTTTCTGATCTAAGTTGTTAACAATGTTTACTGTTCAGTTTTAATAACATGTAGAAGTATAAACAAATTAACACAGTTTTATTACTCATCTTTTAAAAATGTTTTATGTGGTAATTCACTTAGAAAATTCTAATTTTACATATGTGGACTCAGCTATATGTTCTCTCTTGGAGAGAAAGCTTGCAATAGTTCAGTATCATTCAAGTTAATTTTATAATACCTCTCTCTACTCCCAGTTGATGTTAAATAGTGCTGTATTTAAACACTAGACACAAAGTAAACCCTGACTGAAGAGTTACTGTACAGATGAAGGAAAGACTCAGTTACTTCAATGCTATCATTTTATGTGACCATTTGAAGTTAACTTTTTGTATATAGTTAAAATAGTGAAACGGAGTACAAAATGCAAAGTGTGGTATTTTTCTTTGTCAAACTAAAATTTGCATTTATCAATGAAATATTTTAATGAATTTGAAAAATAAATTGAAATAATGAACAAAAATAATTTTTAATTTATTAAAATTTAATGTTATTAAACATCATTGCGATAGACCAGTATGTAAGAATGGTCTTTCTCATTTTATAAAATGCATTAGTGCAATCAAGATGTATAAACCGAGTATCTTATTTTCCTTCTTTTGTACTTTCATATTATTTGTATTTTCATTATAATTACATCTAATAAAAATGAATTCATTCTGTAGAGGGACAAAGAAAATATAAAAGATAATAGTCTTAATTATATATAGTATATATTTCAAAAAACTTTCATGGCCCATCTTTTCTTTTAGACATTTTATTTATTTCATTTACTTATTGCTACTGAAGAGAATTTTGTCATGGAGGTGTTAAAAATGATCTTCACCCCTCCATCCGTGTCAAATACACTAGGAATACCATTCTTTCCTCCATCACTTTCTTCCTACTATGTCCCAAACATATATTTTTTACTCAAAGTATGACACCAAAAACAAGGTTAAACTTCAAATAAAATATATATATAATTTAGATTATTCATCATAAATTGAATTGTTTTCAGATGTACTAACATAAAAATAATTCATGTGAATAATAAAATTACTATTAAGAAAAGTATCTCTATAGAAACAGTATATAGTTGAAATTGTACAATATAGAAACCATAATAATTGATTGCAACTTGGCAATCTTATAAGATTATAGGTACTTGATAGGTGCCTATCAAGCTTATAAGTTTATAATTCAAGTGTCCACATGTTCCACTTTGTGCAGAACAGTCCAGATTTGCTTAGGGTAGTCTCAATTTATGCCTGCAATTCCGTTGTAATTGTTAATATTCCTTGATTTATCTTTCAAAAGTGTTCCAGTTTAGGCAATAAAATAATAAATGGCCCCATGAAGCTAGCCTTAATATGTATAGGGCTGACCAGCCATGGTGGCTCACATCTGTAATCCTAGCACTCTGGGAGGCTGAGGCAGGTGGATCACTTGAGCTCAAGAGTTTGAGACCAGCGTGACCAAGAATGAGACACTGTCTCTAATAAAAATGAAAAACTAAAGCAAGAGGATCACTTGAGCCCAAGAGTTTGAGATTGTTGTGAGCTACGATGCCATAGCACTCTGCCAAGGTTGACTAATGAGACTCTTTTTTGAAAAAAAAAAAAAAATGTATAGGGCTAAGCTAGAAATAATATGGAGGGCCACATAGCCAAATATTTAGAATTTATAAATCAACTATCAATCATTAAATTATGTTGTTTTTCCTCAATGTGTATATATATAATAAGAGGGGAGCCAAATGGCTGACTAGGGACTTCAGCTTACAGACCATCCTAGAGGGAAGAAAGGGTTTTAGATAAAGGAGAGGAGAGAGCAGACAGAGCTCAGGTGTAAGTCAGAGAGAATGCCAGAGCCTGCCAGGGTCCTCACGGAGAAAAACTGTGATGCAGAGAAGACAATAAAGGAAAAAGAATTATTGAGAATCAAACCCAGAGAGGCTAGGAGCCCAGGAAGGAGTGAAGGAGGGATCCATTTCTCCCTACCACATGACTTTAGTGATCAACGGGCTACCAAGGTTTGGAAGCCTTTTCCCCTCCATGGGTCCAAATGTTGTGGCCACCACAGAACTGTGGGGCGAACATGTGTGATCCCAGAGCTTGGACGTTCTGTGCAGAGTTTTGCTCCAAGGAATGGCTGACCTCAGGTCAGAGAGCTGGCTTTCTTCCATTTAGACTCTTGTGCTTCCCCACCATTCCCTGCCCAATGCAACTGAGAAAGCAGTTTCAGCCGAGAATTTGGTGAGCAACCACCTCTCCTACCTGTTTCATCCTCTACTATGAGGTTTCCACAGAAAGCAGGTCCCACATCTTTCTCCTTGAAGACCTGCATTGGACCAGGGGTACCCAATATGGAAGCTCTGCACCTGCTGGCATGTCTCAGAGACATAAGCTAGTGAATTAACACACAGGCCAGGTTCTGTGCCTCTGGATTCAAGGGCATTGCTTGGGAACATAGGGGAAGGTTTGGGAGTTGGACTCAGGAGATGAGGAGGACCACATGCAACTGATAAGAGAATACCATGGGATCTGAGATGCAGTAATCTGAAACACTCATCCCCCCACCACAGGAAAGCCAGAATTAGGTCTTTTGATGAGGAAGATCCTAGTCTGAGGTTCCGTAGCAACCAACTGTGTTACCTTCAGGCAACCAGACACTGGATGACCAGGGGAATGTGGGAGGGGCAGTGCTCATTCCCAAAAGCCAGTAGGGAAATTGCAGTCATTTCCACATGAACATCCTTCCTAGAATGAAGAGCCTTCTTTGACCCTGACCCTCCTCCAAGTGCCCCCCTCCCCAGTGGCCAGGAAAATAACCTCTGAGCCCTGCCTTGACTTTGCAAAATCTTCCAGACTTGGGTGATTTGACCACACCCAGCCTCACTCTTCCATCTATCTCTGCTTTTGTGGAGATTAAACAACCTCTTGGGAGTTGCAGCTCCTTTCTTCCCTGAAAGTCTTGAGATATTCAAGAACTCCATCCAAGGAACCAGAGCTTATCACAGGCACAAAAAACATTTCTCCAGTTGGCTCTTTTCTGCAAGCATCAACCACTGACAGGGAAAACAACTCTATCAATCATGCCATGGCTGATTCTTATTCTTAAGCATCCACCATCCCAGAGATTAAGCTGGGGTTGGGGTGCTAATATTCTTCATACTACTGGGAAAAGATGGAGATAGCAGGGTAGAAGCAACCTGAGGGGACATGCTTTTTAGGAGAAAAAAAGTTACAGGAAGCTTGATCTATGCAGAATTTCTCTCCTCCAGCCCTGAATAGACCAGTGGGCTGAGGCGAGAGATGGTCAGAATCTGGGCAGAGACATTCCACTAAAAAGCAGGTACAGCAGAGATATGGTGCCTGCTAATTCCAGGTTTCTTTAGCCACAACTGTCCTTATTGCTCTGGCGCATAGAGGCAGGTCTGCTCAAGACCCAGCCTTCTAGCAGAAGTCTTTATATCACCCCTGCCAGCCAAGGGAGACAATAAACATTTTGCTGTGTCATGACCTGTGACTAGGAGCCAAACATCCCTCCTTTTATGGCATGGAGGCCAAACAAAGGAGGAACCCCAAATGTCACAGGCACCACTTAAGAATCTTGGGATGGCTGCCTCAGTGAGTCCTGGGAATGGGTGCAGAACCTTAGCTGACCAGTAGCTCTGGTCCACCTATATATACCCTGAAGCACTCCAACAAACTCTTCCTTGTGTGCATGGGCATCAGCAGTCTCCATTCTAGTTGGAACAGTCAAATGAGTGATTCTGCCCCTAGAATTTCTAGAACCAGCTCTGAAGCTCTTTCTGTGCCTGAGTCCAAGATTCTCCCCTTATAGCTCCAGAGCCCCTGTCAGGCCTGTGACTCCATACTTGAGACTTCAGAATTATGTGTGAACACTAAGACCCCACTATTGGGTCCCCACCAGAACCATTGGACCAGCAGAACTTCACCAAGGCCCAACACTTCACTCAGGACCCCTCAGCCCTGAGCAGCCATCACTCCTGGACTTGGTTCAAGGAGTCTCCAGCAAAGGAGAAAAGGCACCCTGCAATCCTATTAACCAGAGTGGCGAGAAGAGAACACAGATGAGAAGAAACTAGCAAAAGTACCCTGGTAACATGAAAAAAGTTTGACACCCCCAAGAGAACACAGTGGAGCTAAAGTAGTGGACACCACCCACAAGGAAATTGCCAAACTGACAAAAATAGAATTCAGAATATAGATGGAAAATAAGATGAATGGAATTGAAGATAAAGTTGAAAACTAACAAAAACAAGCCCAAACAAAATCAGAAAATCAATGACAAGAAGAAAATCAATGACCAGAAATTCAGACATACAGATACAAAATGGACATCAAACAGTAATAGGAAGGTTCATCCCAAATAGGGAATCTCCAAGACACCTAGTTATTGGGCTGTGCCTGTGGCTCGAAGGAGTGGGGCACTAGCCCCATATGCCGGAGGTGGTGGGTTCAAACCCAGCCCTGGCCAAAAACTGAAAAAAAAAAAAATTCATATATATATATATGAAAAGTCAGATTATGGTCAGAATGTATTCATGATCTATGTGTATTTGACTTAATAAAATAAATTTTAAAAATTAACTTTAAGCCAACATTATGTAATGGTAAAGAAAACAATTCAACAAAGGTACATAACAATCCTGAATAGTTATATTCCCAGCACAGGAGGAATATAAAGCACATTTTACTACAGCTAAGCAAAGAATAGCACCATTGTAATGGCCGGGGACCTCACACCTCATTGTCAGAGCTCACAAATAATCAAAGAAGAAATTAAATAAGAAAACAATGGATTTAAACTAAACTCTAAATCAAATAGTACTAACAGACATTTACAAAACATTCTACACAAAAACTATAGAATATACTTCTTCCTAGCAGTACATGGGACATAGTTTCATACGCTGGGCCGCAAAACAGGTCTCATCAAATTAAAAGAAAAAAGAAATCATACCAAGTACTTTCTCCAGCCACAGTGGAATAAAACTAGACATCAATCACAAAAGAAACTCAACTATACACAAAGTCATGGAAATTAAATGACCTTCTACTGAATAGTTATGGGGCCAAGAATGAAATTAAAATGGAAATCAAAAAATTCTTTGAGCTGAATGACAAAGAAGACACAAGTTATCAAAGTACATGAGACATAGCAAAAACAGTCCTCAGGAGAAAATTCATACCTTTAAATACATCAAAAAGACAGATGGGTCACAAATTAACAACTTAATGTCATGCCTCAATTTACTAGAAAAGGATGAACAAACCAAAACCAAAGGCAGCAGAAGAAAAGGAATAACAAAGGGAATTGGTAAAGAAAAAACAATACAAAGGATTAATGAAATAAAGAGTTGGTTCTTTGAAAAGATAAAATAGACCTCTTTCTAGATTAACCGAGAATGAAGAGAAGTGACCCAAATAAGCCTAATCAGAAACGAAAAAGGTGACATTCAACTTGTACAGCAGAAATAGAAAACAGTATTAATAAATAGTATGTGGACCTCTGCATGCATAAACTAGAGAAACTATGACTAATGGAGCATAATTATTCTAATTTTCTAAAATGGAACATTCAGTCTTAGAAAACTAAGTATTTTTTTCAGGTCAAGATAATGGAGTTAGAAATTTCTTTTTCATTTTTTCACATAGTTTGATACAAATAATACATTTAGAGAGTTTACTTAAATATTAAATATTTTATTTAGTTCCTCTTTTCTAAAACCACTTACATAACCTGCAATTGCCAATATTTTTCTTAACACAATCTTATGACTCATGAAAAATGTGGACAAGAGCTTTGATGAAAAGAAGTTGTTTTATAACATAATAATTGTTGAAATGATAATAGTCCTAAGTGAATAACAGCAATGATTTCAACAGGACAAGGGCAAGTGCAAGAGAACAGAATGTTGTTAAAGAATCCACCCGAGGCCACATTCCTGGCGCAAAATGACAGATTGCTGCCTTTTTACCAATGACGTCCCCATTTCATCTTTATTCACCCATTGCATGAACATAAATACTAAGATGCCGTTGTCCCCAATTCTTAAGCAATGCAATTTAAAGTTAGCCCTCACTTTTATTATCCCTCCTTCCTAACCCAGCGTGAGTCCATACCCTGTAAGAGACAACCGAAGACCCCATTCCGGTGTCTGCTCATGATGCAGGAAATCAAACGTCTTCCTTTTTAAAATTAAAATGTGCTTCCTGTCATCTGTAGTCACTGGGCATTAAATTGCCCTTTTGTTCAAATATCCGCAAAAGCTGTAAAAGAATTACACACGGCAGGCACCCAGACTTTCCCTTTCTCCGTGTATTTGTACTACTATTTGGTATTCTATAATTGACAAAAATTGTTCATTAATGGGCGGCAAGGCAAGAAATTTAGAAGAGACAGTATTTTATCTACGATTTTAATAAGCCAATAGTTTGTCTTAAAGATGTACCCAAATGCCTTAGCTAGATTGATATTTTACTGACTGCTCTGTTCAAAAGTTTGTCACCGATGAGATTAAATTAAAAAAGCACTTTTTCTAGATATTTTTTAAATCAGTGCAAAGATGGTAACTCATGGTTAGAGACTAACATTAAACTGAGATTGTAAAATTACTGTATACTCAATTATTTTTTAGAAAGACCAGAGGAGCACATGATTTCATTTAGATATAATTAAATTTATATTTTGTAATGTTAATTTTAGGATCACTCTGTCATATCAGGGAGGATCCTGTCCGTATTTGCCCCTCTTCCCCCTTCCTCTGGGGGTGTGCTTGACAATGGTAATTGCCATATTGGCAAGCAAAACTTTAACACGCTAAAAAACCCTAGCATCATGTGGTTCTTCTACGTTATCTATCTTTTCCCATTTTTGTCCTGTGTTTGTAATTTGTTTCTGCTTCTGTGTTTTGTTAGAAATGTCCTCAGAGTTCTGATGCTTTCAGTTTAATCCGTGAGGTTAGCTCTCCCACATCTGTGTTACTTAATGAAAATCGTATTGTTCCATAAAGACTCAAGAATAAAGATACCACGCTGGCCATAACACATTAAAGAAAGCAAAATGGAGAAAAAATCGCCCTGACCCACTTTTCCTAAATGCTCTCTACTTCCCCAGTTTAATATTTATGGTGACATTCCTTCCTTACCGTATTTGATGATGGGGGAGATGAGGAATGGTGGTGGGATTTGGGTGGCAGGCTGCACTGCTCTGTGAAATGAAGCTTCAAAGCCTAATACCTCCATTAGGGAGCCCTCAGAGATAATAAGTCTTATAATTCTATTACAAATCATGGTCAGGTTATTACTGGAGGTAGAGCACAACTTACTTAAAGTTTATTGAATTTTAATCTGGTTCTGTACTTCCAGATAAAGCTACATCATGAGCCTGGTATTTTTCACTGAGAAATGTTGTAAACCTGGGGAAAATATCCACTAGTGATGGGATAAACAAGAGCCATTATTTTTATTTTTTAACTTTTTATTTTGAGAGAGTCTCAGCATGTCACCCTGGGTAGAGTGCTGTGGCATGACGGCTCTCAGCAACCTCCAACTCTTGGGCTTAAGCGGTTATCTTGCCTCAGCCTTCCAAGTAGCTGGGACTACAGGTGCCCACCACGACACCCAGCTATTTTTTTATTGTCGTTGTCGTTGTTGTTTGGCAGGCCTGGGCCAGTTTCAAACCCTCCAGCCCCAGTGCATGTGGCTGGTGGCCTAGCCACTGAGCTACAGGCACCAAGTCAGGACCATTATTTTTAAATGTTGGTATTAAAGGCCAAGACTGAAAGATCCTCGCCACCTTAAGTTATAAGCAGAATGAGCAATGTTTCTGAACTTCAGTGACTTATTATCGGTCTAGATTATGGTACTAGAACCAAATGATTCAGAAGTGGCCATAAAAGGAAGCTGGAGTTAGGGGGCTGATGAAATAACCTAGATCGAGCATCTAACTCATGTCACTGTATACCCAATATAAAACTCATTTCATTCGTATCATGCAATACATCTGAGCTTTTAGATTTTTCCTGGTTGCATTAGAAAGAAGAAAAATCTTTAACTTTCGGTTGGGCTGAAATCCACGAAAAAGATACATCTCTAGTAAGCACTATGCTTCCTTTATGAGATAATATTTGAAGTGTAAAAGAAAAAGGTAAAGGAATGAAATTCAAGAATAATAAATCAGACAGGTCAAAGAGCTTAAAAACATAATTTAAACAATTCTGTGAGAAAAAGAACAATTTCTGGGAGTTCATTATGTCAAATATTTTTAAATTGTTGACCTCAGTGTAAGGTGAAATACAGTCCTATATTAAATTCTTTTATTTTCTTGCAAATTCCTTATCTTTCCCAATCTCAAAAGACTTTGTTGTATTGTGCATACTCATGGAATTAATCCTCAGGAATTTATTTGACATTCAAGTGCGTACTGTGTGACAGACTCTTCTAGTTGCGGGGGTTAGAGCAATACTCTGTAGAAACATGTTTCAAATATACATCTGCTCCTGCCCTGTGGCAAAGCTGCACTCTACAAAGGCAGAATTATTTTTAATGTCCTAGGGTGTTTTCTTAATTAAAGAGTGGCCGATGATTTTGTCTCAACTGAAATATCTCCCTGGAGAAGACTTCCATGATCACCTTTTCTAAATTAGGATTGCACTGTTATTTATTCTCTTAATTCTGTTCCCTTCATAGATGGCATCAATCTTTGCAAGTATTTTTCTTTAATTTCAATGTTACTTTTATTTTCTGTCTACCAAATATACTGTAAGCTTTCTGAGATAAGGAACCAAATCTGTGTTAGTCACCATTGTAACTATTGAATTTAGCACTATACCTGCCCAGAAGGATATTGACTTCATTTTCAACCAGGGTTTCAACAAAATTTTCGTCTTGGCTACCGTATTATACTATATATTTTGATGATACATGATGGATTGTTTTTAATCAACTTTTATTTCGCTTGTGTTGAGTTGCAACCAGAATAGGAAAAAAGAAAAGCAATGTTTGTCCAAAGTTTCTACATGCTATTTCTTTTAATAACAAGTTTTTATTTCTTATGAAATACTATAGAAAATTTTAATCTCTAAAAAAAGTGTTTTTTTTTTTTATTTTGAAGTGATTGTAGAATCAGACAGAAGTTACAAAGATCGTACCACTACAAAGACAGTCTTGCATACCACCCTTAATTCTCTCCAGTGTTTACATTTCCATAACCATCATGTAATATCAAATTCAAAAGAGTGAAAGTGGTGTAATATGTCTATGTAGTTCTATATCGTGTTATTGCATGAGTAGACTCATGCCAAAAAAAAAAAAAATACAGAATTATTGCATTACCAAAAAGACCTCCCTCGTGCTAGCCTTAATAGTAACACTCATGGGCGGTACTTGTAGCTCAGTGGGTGGGACTCTGGCCGCATACTCTGAGGCTGACAGGTTCAAATTCGGCCCAGGCCAATTAAAACAACAATGACCACTGCAACAACAAAGAAATAGCTATACGATGTGGCAGGCATCTATAGTCCCGGCTACTTGGGAGATTGAGGCAAGAGAATCACTTAAGCCCAAGAGTTTAAGGTTGCTGTAAGCTGTGACACCACAGTTCTCTACCGAGGGCTCCATAGTGAGACTCTGTCTCAAAAAAAAAAAGTAACACTTACCCACCTTACAACTATAATATGACCCCTTGGGTTACTCATGGTTACTGATGTGTTCTCCATCCACATATATACACACATTTTCTGCTAATGTTAAATATATGGAATGATACACTATGTAGAGTTTGGGAATTGACAGTTTCACACCCCATAATGACTTTGAGATACATTCTAAATGTTGCATGTGCCAAAGGTTTATTTACATTTCAGAGTAATATTCCAGTGTATGACATGGTTCATTAAAATATTCATCACTGAAGAGCGTCTAGGCTGTCTCTATTTTTTTTGCTATTAAAAGTTGCTGTGAAGACATAAAGGATTTTGTATAGATACAGCTTTCTATTTTTATGTAGACATAATTTTCAGTTTTACTTTTTAATATTTTTAATAAAAGCATTATTAAAAATCACTCACTACAGAATTTTTGAAACTATAGGTAATTTTTTTAAGTAATGAAGAAATAATTACCTACAGTCCCACAACTGAAAGTCAATCACTCTGATTATGTTGGTATTTTCCCTTTAGTTTTTTATGTGCAAAATGTTAATGATTTGTCAACAGTTCATATTGTAATATATGCAAATTTTGTATGCTAATTTTTATTATAAAATAATTATTATAAACAATGGATGTAGGAAACACATATACAGATATAAACATATATTGATTTGAAATAAAGCCTACTAGTAAAATAACCCTACACCTATGACTTAGTAGAAGAAATAGGATATACCATTACACCAATATGCAGCACTCCTTTTGGGTCTCTTTAAGTTTTTTCTGTTCATTTTGGGGCATTTTCTCAGGAGATATTGTCAACCAAACTGCTGAAAATAGATGTCACATTTTCTTAGGACAAATAAGATGCCCACTGATTTTATTCATAACTCACTGTGGCTGATAATAATAATGATAATAATACTCAATACTTTTTCAGAAAATCTTACAGAAGGAATCAGTATTTCCTTTCTTTGAATCCTCTGATTAAGTCTCTTTTAAATCAAGGGCCAGTTAGTTCTAGAGTGTGATAAACCTTTACAAACCAGTAGAATTTCCCTCTGATCAATGTTTATAATTTTTGTGTTTTCTTCAGTTAAAGGAGTTGATCAGCAGTTTTTCTACATCATCATTCACATAAATGATCTAAATATGGATTTTCTAGATATAAATCAGTTTTGTTTTATGTGCTACATCAGAAAGCTATTTGGGGGATAAAATAATGTGATAAATATACATGAGTACTATTCAGCTGAAAAAGAAAAGAAATCCTGCCATTTGTACCCACAACCTGAATTATGTTACGTTAGGTGAAATTAGCCAGGGAGAGAGAAGCAAGCACCACATTATCTCACTGACATGCGGAGTCTTTAGAATGTTGATGATGCAGAAGTAAAGTAGAATGTTAGTTATAAATACTGGAGAGTGGGCAAGTTAGGAGGTTGGGGACCGCTGGAATGGTGGCCAGGAAATATATAATTATACCTAGATGAGGGGAGTAAATTTCAAGAGATATGTCATATAGAAAGATGACTATAGTTGGTATATTGTATTCTTGAAAAATATAAAAAGTAAATACGTTCTCTTACCACAAAACATGATAAATACATGAAGTTATGCATTTATTAACCATTCTTCAGTGTATATATACTTCAACACATCATGTTGTACCTCATAAAAACACACAATGTTATCTTTTAATTTAAAAAATGTTTCATTTCTATGTTGTTTATGTAGGGGATATTAAAGTTTTTAAAAAGATAATCCATGTGATATAATTGAAAATGCTACAGTTTGGGAAGCTATGTATGGGTTCCAATTTCTATATTTTATTATCTTCTTGATATCTGGGAAATTTAACATGAGGAAAAGGGTTTATTAAGCTATCAGACATCGAAGAAGGGCAATGACCCATGGGTAAAAAGACAAACTCGTGACAGACATTTCAGCAAGGAATAAGCATACAAGACAGACAGACAGATGGACAATTATTGCAGTTCAAGCTAGTCTGCTTTCAGCTGGCTCTTGGCCTGGACCTTTACGAGAAAAACGATACTAAAATAGTGAAACATTGATCAAGGAATCTGATGGCAGCACACAGACTATAAAATGGCAAATAAAACAGGTCACGATGCTCCAGGATAAAACTCGGTCTTCAGGTGTGATTCTAACAGGACATGTTATGTTATATATACACAATCATATATTCATATTTAATTTTAATGACTAAACTATGGCAATTTTGACCCTTATCAATTTGATTTCTGGAAATTACTTTCACACAAAGTGTCAGCCCTTTTTTCCTATGAATTGAGGGAGGGGATTCTTATGCATATCTAGAATCAGTCCCCAAACTGTGGTCATTCTGCAATATTCACCCCACTCTTTCTTTGCTGGCTTTCACATGTCCACTCCTGCTGGCTGCAGAGCCACTAGGTAGTGCCAGCTGTTCCTTGTCCCTGCCTGATTACAGATTTTTTCCAGTCCTCCAGGTGCCGGAATATTTCTTCCCAAGTTATAACTACACTTTTTTCCCCAGGGCTCTAACATAGTTCTCACAAACCTTTTCTGATGGTTTCTGACCATTTCTTGCCTGGATACTTCCCAGGCTCTTAAAAAGGAAACTAAAAAGCAAGCAAAAAAGCAACACAAATGAAAAACTAACTCACTTAAGTTCTGGACTTTTCTAGCCATAGATGCTCAAAATCAGTTTGTGATTACCACTTAATACAGAAACCATAGTTATGTCGCCTTTGCCATTTGATTAGAAGTGTGTCTCTTTCATATTGCTCAAGCATCATGTGCATATGGTGTACAGGCAAGTTTAGGTCAATAGATATTGAGGGAAGGACGATAGGAGTTTATCCGCACTCACAGCATCTGGGACCTGGACCAACAATGTATTCACTTATCAAATAGGTGTTGAGGGTGACTACTGTGTCCTCGCCATTATGTAAGTGATGGGCCCACCTTCATCGAGTTTACATTCTAGAAGGGAAGATACAAGTGAGAAAATGTACACATTTGGGGGTTGGTTGTTGTGTTAATGGCTGGATAAGATTTTAACATATAACTGAAGTAAAATGTACAAGTTCCTTACATGGAGTACTCAAAAAAGGAAAATGTCTGAGAAAAGATCCTGAAGATGAAAACAGCAGAAGAAAAAACATTCTAGGGATAGGGAAAGATTCTGTAGGAGAGAAAGTCGTAGCAAACTTCACAACAGAGAAAACAGGGGGCTGAAGTGGCTCTTTCTAGGGAATTAAGGCAACTGGACCAGTTCAGAAAAGAAGGCAGAATGCCAAGTTTTGCTTGTGAAGAGCAGGGGAAAAATTGGGTAATTGCAGGATTAGGATCTGAGGCCAATATAGAGTCAAGGAGGGTTTGAGGGGAGGGGTTTTGTGCGTTCTTTTAAAGGTGAAAGGATGTTGGTGAGATAAGCCAGTGGAGACGGAGAATCTAATAAAGCAGGATGGAGGGATTGCAGAGAATGTGGGGAAATTTAATTGAAAGAGATCTAGAAGCATCTGCAGAGGCTCACGTTTGTTAGAGTAAGAACATTTTTCTGATGATGATAGAAGATTAATACAGGCTCAGGTAGGTCTGTACACTTAATGAAGTGATAGATGTCGGCTCTGAAGTAGCAAAACTTGCTTTGTTAGACGAGGAAAAATAAATAGATACAAGTAGATATGATGATGAGTTACAATGATACATGAGTAAGAGCAATAGTTTTACTTCATAAAATAGGTCCCTGCCCCTTTTTTAGGTTTATATTTCTTGACACAATTTTAAAGCAACAGAATTTTTAAAAAAGTTGAATATAAAGATGTCCCTCATGTGTACTTGTTGGCTCCTTCACTGTATACTCAAGACCAAGAATGAAACTTGAAGTTACCGGCCTGTTAGAATTCTTTAATTCCTTGTATGATATCTAAGAATAAGTTAGGCCTGTGTCACTAAGACAAGAATGAATTCAGTCATTTTGACTGTAAAATGACTCAGGGTAGTTGATATATCCTTCAATTATGAGCTCCAAGAGACAGCTGAGAAACAGAAGGCAGAGAAAAGATAATTTTGGTGTTGAAACAGAATAATATTTTTCAGAATTTTACTCTTAAACTCACATAAAGGAAGAGACTTTCATAAGTTTGAGCACTTCTGTCAAACATTGTTAATGAACAGAGGTGAGTGAGGAGGAGGTATTAACACCAGGCATTCGGAAGTGTCAAGGAAATTAAGGTTATGGCGTCCTATTTCTCTGCACGTTCCTTTTATTCATATACCTTCTATGCTCATTCTAGAATTAAACTGTGTTGGTTAAGTTTGTTTAAACATCGCTTACGTTTGGCAAAAGGAATATTTTATTTTAAAATGACACAAAAGTTTCAGAACAATATATATGACCATCTTGTTTGATAAAGAGGAAAAATGCATGTATTTTGTGTTTAATTTATAAGTATATATTAGGAAAATTAAAGTCATAAGAATGTACAAAAGTGTCTGGAAATATTTTCAAAATATCAATGTGTTCTTTAGGAAGAGGAACTGAATAAAAAGGAGTGGCAAGAATTTCTTTGCACTTCTATTTTCTACTTCTCGATTATGATCCATTTGCAAGAATAAACAGCCATAAAGATATGTACTTAAATGTAAAATATTGCAAAAATAACATATACTGGTCTATAAGCACTGACTGTTTATGTTATATTTTAAATTTATGCTTTTCCCCAGTGATAAAAATCTCCTAAGAAGTAAATATAAAATGTAACCTAGACTGAAGGATTGTATGTTTAATGGTTACGTTTGGCTTGTAATTAAAACTTTAACATTAAAACAGAAAGCTATGATCAAGATCTGTGAAATCAGGGGCGTGGCAAAAGTGGTCTTCACCCCCCCCCATCACCTTTATCTCACATTCTCTTTAATAGATAAACTTACGTTGGCAGCAAACTTTAATGGAGTAGAAAGCCTTTACTGTGAATTTGTCTGTAGTGAAAGTGCACTTATCCTTCTGAAGACGGAAATTCTAAAAATAATAGTGTGCACTGAAGGTGAGAAATCAAATAAACTGAAAGTTTATTCAAATTGCTTAACCCGATGGCTAGAACATGTTAAGCTTCTATATTGATTTGTGAGTAATTGCTAATGACAAAAATCATCCAAAATAACAAGTCACTAGACATTTGGGCCTCTAAAATGGCCAATTTGTATTCATTAGAAATTGGACAAATTTAAATATGTTTTAAATTATGTTTCAGTCTAGTTTATTTCTCATCACAGTTTTGGAAAACTACCACTATAACAATTTCTTTCTTTGGGGAGCATATGTGGTGATCCATTATTGTCAAACACCCATAAACATATACAGGCTGTCCATAAAGTTTTTATGTGATTATTGCACATGAACTTCATGGACACCATATATCTCAAAGTCACCACTACCGGTTCAACACTCTCCACACTTGGGCAGGGGAAGGAGAGAACAAAGAATCAGGGCTCACACAATGGCTCGTAATCAATCCGCACACTTTGGGAGGCTGAGATGGGAGGGACTCTTGAACTCAGAAGTTTGAGACCAGCCTGAGCAAGACAAGATCCCATTTCTACTAAAAATAGGAAAGTTAGCAGGCATGGTGGTGGGTGCCTATAGTCCCACCTACTTGGGAGGGTGGGGAAGAAGGATCTCCCGAATCTGGGAGTTTGAGGTTACTGTGAGCTAGGTTGAAGCCAGGGCATGCAAGCCTGGGCAAAAGAGTGAGCCTTCTATAAAGAAATACGTAAATAAGTCAAAAATTCTGTGGAAACTAATTCCCAGAATTTCTAATTCTGTCTGTCTTTAACATTCTTCCTTTAACCTCTATCAAACTTCTCCTTACCCCCTACCACACACACACATGCACTCTTCATTACAAACTGGTGCATGCATTAATCCCTCTGAAGGAAATTTCAAACTTTCACTCTAGTACATAAAAGCTCTTTAAATAGTTTGGCAAGTGTAAAATGACATGCAGTGTTTGTTAGTTACAGCAGAGTTTTGTGAATACTCTCAGAGCTTTAATTTCACAGCTCTATGTAAGGGATAAGCATTAAAATTCTCAGAGGTTGCAGGTAACTTCCCCCAGGTTACAGCTAACCAGACCTGTATTTTGAGAAACTCTAATATAAAGGAATCTTCATTATAAATTATGTGCACAGAGAAGAGGTAAGTAAAAATCTAAATTTCTAAGAATTTCAATTTACTTAACAGCTCTCCTAGGTCTTTGATACTCAGTGGTTGCCTCTAAGACCAAGAAGTCTCACACAGAAGCCGTGGTTTCAGGTTTCAGGTTAAAACTGTTTCCCTCAAAGTCACAAGGACTTTAGTCATTGGAATTCCCTATACTAAGTATAGAGATACATCCTTTATTAGCGTCTTCCTTCCTGAATGATGCTACAGGCATCCTGGCATTCTCCACAATTCTCCCTTATTCAGCTCCTGCGGAGTTGTCTAGATCAAAAGATCCCTGATCCTTTCCTGATACAAACCAGCTCCTAGGACCTTGCTCGTAATGCCCAAGATTCTCAACAGGACCGTTCCAGTTATCATTCTGTGTACTTCAATGCACTCACAGCTGAGAACTTGCCTCCGCCCCAGCCTTGGGACCATTATCTTTTCTCAGACCACATTTTAGTAGCAAAAACATTTTTCTATTATTTAACAGAATAGCCAAAAAATGATTTTTGAAGTAAAAAGAACGAACTATGGTTTCTGAACAAATCATCTAGATGTATTGCCTAATAGAATATTACATACCCTGCCCACCCACATGCTCATACTCACATTAAAATTTCAAAATGCACACTCACAGGTGTCAAGCTAAGGAGTCCTATAGTTAGTTTTTAAATGTTTGGGTTTTGTCTCAACTAAAATGTATTTTACATATTTGACAAATACCACCTTTCTTTCCACTATTGAACATTCCGTGCATGGACTATGACACCAATCTGAAAACCACAGGCAGAGAATAATAGCCTCTAATAGCTGAGTAATACTTCAATTTCTTGGTCATCAGCCAAATGGTGATAATGTAAATATGAGTATAATATTGAGAAAGTCCTATGATTGTATTTTAAAACTCTTCAAAGCTAAAAGTTGATCACCTGAATGTGGCAGTTTGGGAGTTATTACTGACCTCCCCTGAGATTTGGGAACAGTAAATCGAATTGCATAATACAGCAACCAATACAATCAGACAAAATGGAGCTCTTTGTCTTCTTAATATTGGATTATTTCTATAAAATGATTATCCACTTATTTGTGTGAGTCAGAATAGTGCTAGAAAACAGTGAGTCAGGACTAAGTAGAATAATATGTCCTATGATATACTGTCATTGTGGAGGAAAAGGTGACAGATGACTTGCTGAGGGAGTGTTTAGTTGGCAGGCAATGTGCTATGCCTCGAGATAAAGAGATGAATTATGGCAGTTGCTGCTCTCACTTTTATTAGCTCCAATTGTAAGAGTGAAAATTAGAATAATATAGTGTTGTCAGTACTACAATAGCTATCAGAGAAGGGCAGTGGGGAATCACAGATCATTAGAATCTATAAAAAAACTCTCCTGTATGGCTTTACAAAATTAAATCAAATTTTCCTTCCAAACATTTTTCTTTTGAGGCATTAACTTATTTTCATTTACATTTACCACCAGCTGGATAATGAATGAATAGCATATGCAAACCTACGGTAGGGATCTGGGGTGGTTGATGGAAAAAGAAAAGCAGCTGACATTGGAATAGAACTAATGGAAATAGAGTTTATGGGTCACAATGGTTAAGACCTGTCCACAGAAAATAGACTGAATTTATAGATGGCATCTGTGCCAAATCTCTCGGTATGTCAGTGATACAATTTTATGTAGTAATTATGAGAAAATGATGTGTCTTTAAAATATCAAGAAGCATTGGCTATATTTCATGAATTACACCATTAAATAGAAATGTGAACATTGTAGGCATCCTAAAACAAGCAGAGTGGGAAAATACTTTGGCCTTTGAAATAAGAACAGGAAATAATTTAGCAATATGGTAAATTAACTTTCTAAGGAAGAAGGAACACTTATCAAATTACCTGTCACAGGGCCCCACTCAGCGTATGACTTCCTGATGACTGGGGAGATTTTAATTAATTGGAACTAGGGAGAGAGTGAGGCAAAGGGCACTTTCTCTTTATAATGGGAAGACACTAGATGAGACGCACTCAGGGGCCTTTGGCCACCTCAGATTAAACCAGAGATTAGCTGAATAAGCACGACTGAGTCTCCGTGATGAGACCTGTTACCTAATCATGAGCAAAGTGTAACAGCAAGTACGCAAACTATTTCAGAGGTAGTCTAAGGAATGCTCCTAGACTAGGAAAAACATAGCTCTGGAAGTTTTCAGTGACCTGAAGCATAGGTGAATCACTAAGATTAATTATTTGAAATTATTAGTAGCTGTTAGTGTAGAATATTTCTCAAAGTGTGGCCCAAGAACAAACAGCCATCTCCTCCTTGTCTTTGACTGAGCTCAGCCCTATAACTGAGCTCTTACACAGCATCCATCTTCTGGCTGGGCACTTAACCCCCATAGTTTTATGTATATGGAAGTTTGTGAAATATTGGTGAATATTGGTCCTTGGTAGAAAGATGACTCATACTGAATTCTTTGATTATTTTAAAGTTTGCTTCCTTTATTTTTATATCTTGCAGAAAATTTTTATATCTTTATTTTTATATCATATAGTTTGGCTACATAATGTCTGTATTTTTGAAAAAGAACTAGTTGCTTACCAAATTCATATTAATTCCTTGCTGTAGAGTTCACCTCCTCTCTCCTCTTTTTTTTTTTTTTTAGAGACAAGAGTCTCACTTTGTCACCCTCAGTAGAGGGCTGTGGCATAACAGCTCACAGCCACCTCCAGCTCTTGGGGTCAGGTGATCCTCCTACCTCAGCCTCTCGAGTAGCTGGGACCACAGGTGCCCACCACAATGCCTGGCTATTGTTGTTGTAGTGTGGCGGTAGCTTGGTTTGAACCCGCCCCCTTGGTATATGGGGCCGACACCTTACCTACTGAGCCACAGGTGCCGCCTGAGTTCGCCTCTGTTTTTAAAAGCTGAAAATTCAGAAATTCATTCTTTTCTCTACCTCAGAATGGTTTAGAAAAGGGGATTTGAAAATTCTCTTGGAAGGTTTCTTCTATGATACAAAGTTGTACATAGGAAAAATACCTCTTTCCTTCTGTGAGAGAGAGAGTCTGTGTGTGTGTGTAACTTTTAGAGTCTGATGCTTCGGTTTTTACTCATGGACATTAAGTGAATGTTAAGAGAAAGCCAGACCAAGGAACCTGATAGCACTGAATCATACCTAGAGCCACCTATTCTGAATTTCTTGTTCCACTGTATATTAAACTTGCATCGTTTAAGCCACTTTTAATTAGAAATGTGTTACTTTCAGGTGCAAGTATCCTAAATGATCCAATTTGTATTCAATGTATTTATATCAGATTACAAAGGAGAGATTGCCTGGTCAGCATTCTGAATCAAATTTTAATTTTGTGTTGAACTGCTTCAAACAATAAAAAAATAGACACAAGAAAATTGTATAACCTTACCATATTGCTCCTATGTTAAAGAACTAACTAGTTACCATGACTATAGATATATAATACGATAGGAAAAAGTCTTTTTAGATTTTCACAGTTATAGAAAAATTAAGAATTGAATTGTGTTGTTACAAATTACGTTCGGACGGTGAGCCACACAGAATCCTCGCCGTGAAACAGGTGGTGCTGCGTTTATTTTCTCGTTCTGTCCTTGCATCCTGACACATCCTGGTATATTAATAGATGTCTGCCTTGGAGACTAATAGGGAAATGTTACAGGGGATAAATTATAGACGAGTGTGTTCCTTTCCTTCACTAATTTATTACTTCACAGAAGAACTACATAGATTAGAGTTTCTTCTAACTAATTAGTTTTGTACTTCACAATCATCTTTTTTGGGGGTGGGTGTTTCTGTTTTCTTTACATGTGGGTTTATTTTAGTACTGTTGATATTGAATTGTATAAATAGCTATACGCCCTTTTTTGTTGACTGTGCATCTTAATGTTATGTCCTGAGACTGTCCTCATTAAATCATCTTCAAAGGAAGGATTTGTAATATCTTCACATAGTTCAGCCTGTGTGTCTGTGTTTTCTGTTTGCCCACATACTTTGTCATACCGCTAATTTTTTTTTTTTAATTTAGTGATTTGAAATGTGCCTATTCGATTTTATTCTGATGGTGGTTACAAGAAAAAGCAGCGCTTATGTCTGAACTTTTTTTTCTTTTACTATTTAGGGTTAAGAATGACATTGGGTCTGTGAATCTCTATTCATCCAAACCCCATCTGTGGGACATGTTACCACAGCATGCTTTTTTATGAAGTCTTACAACAGATACTTATTTACTTATTTTGTGAAAGAATCTTGGATTTAGGCAGATTTTCCTTTACAGGACCACCAATGATTTTTTTTCTCACTAAAATCATTTCTAAACTTGCAAGGTTTTACAAATATTCTAATAATCACTTTAATCCATGTTTAAATGACTTTATTATTCAGAACTACTACTACTTTAATATCACGTCCTGTCTGTTCTTTTTTTATCTCTGTTGGTTGATTTATATAACATGCAAACCAAGGAAACCCGAGGGCTGCACTTGTTTCTTCATGCCTAAGAGTCCCTTTTTGTTTTGTGAACAAGACAAACCTAACCAAGTGAAATTTGTGGGATTGTGATAGTTTTCCCCCCAAGGGTGAAAAACGCCTTAGAAACTTCTGCTAATTTTTATCTGAAGTGTTTTAACTTTTTTCTGTGTATAATAAATCTGTTTTTGCTTGTTTTTATTGTACTAGCTGAACTACTTTTTTCTTCTCCTTGAATGATCTCTTTTGTATTTATTTTTGCTCAGTACACCTAGGTCTTAATTCAGCTCAAGACATTTTATGTCATATTTTTTTCCATAATCTAGATTTGTTTATTAGAGTGTTAGCAGGCATTTTTTCCAAAGTCTCAAAAATAGACAACTAATATTTATACATAAATATACAAGGTAATTTAAAAAAACAGGTCATGCCAAATCTTATAGACCATAGAAAAAGAAGAAATACTTCAAATTCATTCTATTTCATCTGGATACACCTGATATTCAAATTGGAAAAAGTATATTATTATAAAGGGAAATTAACAAACATATTTCACTTATAAATAAGGATACAATATGCTAAACAAGACATTAACAAGTTGAATTCAAAATTATTGTTCAAATAATGTACTTCGGTCAAAATTAAATCCAACTTATGTGAGACTTAGCCACTATTTTCTTTTCTTTGGATCTTTGGGGAAAAGTATAAATTATTAGCCACAAAGGTTCTGCTTTAGTCTCGGGCAGGACCGAGGGATATTTTCTGAAAGACCCTCTAGGTGACTAATGAACAGCTGCAGCTCAGAAGCATTGCCTTGCCCCATCTGCAAAGCTAGCACCTGCCTGGATGGGCTGGGCAGCACAGACTGTGGAAGGCTCTAGGACTTCCTTACTCCTCAAGCCGAAGTTTGTAGCCCTGCCTTGGGCCAAGCCTGGGGATTCGATTGTTAGATCGGAAACAACTTCAGAAAACTGGCTCAATTACAGACTACAGCAGTGAGGGTGGAAGAGTTCCAGGCTGTGTTGGCTATTTTTATCAGAGAAATCTGGGGGGGGGGGGGAATCAGACACTATAAGATGTCATTCTGTTCATAAAACTCCATAGTCATCAAAACCTCCGCAATTAGTGCCTATGACTTACTATGGAAGAGAACAGGTGAATCAGCAAGAAATATGAGGTTATTAACAATATTGCATCACTCAGACACATGCAGGAAATATCAATTATTTTCATAGTTAATTATAAACCAAAGGGATGTGGCATAACCCAAGCACAGCAATAACCCACAGTGACAATAAAAACACATATGCCCATGTGAAAATTAAACAGATGCTGGGGAGATTTTCTTTATCTTTTAAATTTGTTTTGTCCTAAAATAAAACATATAGACAATACTACCAAAGAAATAAGTAATTTCTCCTTATAATTAGCAAATATATCGAGAAATAACATTTAACCAGCAAACCAGTCCTTGTGGCCCAACACAACCACAAGTACTCCCCTCCTTACAAAAGAAACTGCTAGCCTGGTTTTAACAGTGATCACATCCTTGCTTTCTTCTGCAGTCTGACCAACTCTGAAGTGTCATCTTATGCAATACAGTGTAGTGTTGCTGAGACAAATAAAACCTACAATTTGATATGTCAAATTTCAATCTCTCTATCCCTCTCATTTGCTTACAATTTACCTCTTGAAGAACATGAGCCGATTGATCTTCAAATCTCCCATAAACTAGATTTTATTGATTGAAAAGTCCCAGTATAGTTCATCATGTCGTGTGGCCTCGGTGTCCCGAGTGACAACTTGCAGTCGAACCCGGGGACTTAGTTAGTCTCAGATTCTATTTGACAAGACTACAGATGGGATTATATTTTTTTAGAAGAAATATTATTTCTAGTTGTCTCTCTTTTTATGATATGTAGATATACTAAGAACCTGAAAAATGACATTTCCTAATACTGTCAGTTATAGTTTATTAGCTTGGAACCTCTATAAAGAATTTTTTCTTCATTTATTCCTCACTTAAAGTTCAAATAAGGAAAAGAAACACATCTTACATTTCCTCTTTAATTGTATTGAAGATAAATTGTGTCACTGTCTTTCTCCATATGTCAGCGATTATTTCATATTCTGATGATTATATGCAGTGGAACATATTGTCTAGATTTGTCCATTTAACTTTTTTTTTAATTAAAGCTCATGTTGTCCCATTTTTGGCCATTTTGAAGCTTATTCAAACTTGATGTGAGTCTTTTCAACGTGACCTTAGTTGTTTTAGACTTGTATTAGCTTGCTGTTGCAGAATAACAAATATGACAGATTTCAGGACTTAAAATAACACTCACTTATTATCTCACAGTTCTGTAGTTCAAATATTCAGCACTGTATGATAAAGTTCTCTGCTTAGAGATTTACAATGCTGGAGTAAAAGTATTGCATTGATCATGTTCTTATCTGGCAGCTCTTGGTATGAATCTGCTTTAAGATTATTCAAATTGTTGACAGATCCTATTGCTTCAGGTTGTAGATCTGAGGTCCCCATTTTCTTTTTTGCTTTTGGCTGGGGGTCAATCTCAGTTCCTAGAGACTTCTTTCTAGACCTTTGCATAGTCCCCTTCCCCGTCCCCCAGCAGCCACTGGCATGCCCAATTATGCTTTGAATCTCTGACCTTTTTTACAGCCTACAAGAGAAACCTCTCTGCTTTTAAGTGTTCATGTGATTCAGCCAGCTAATCAGAGTATTCTTCATATTTGGAGATTTTAATTACATCTGCAAAACCAGTATCTAGATTAGTGTTTGATTGGATAGTAATCTTGGGCTACAAACACACAATCGGTCAGATGCTACATATAGTATTAAGAATAACAAATCTCTTTTGTGGTGCCTGTGGCTCAACAGTAGGGTGCTGGCCTCATATACCAGACATAGCAGGTTTAAGCTCAGCCTAGGGCAAAAAAAAAAAACAAAAACAAATTTCACCAGATTATAATGGTATTTCTGGTTCAAATTCAGGACTATCACATTTTTACTTAAATTCATCCATATTACATCTGTTTCTCCATTCTTCCAACTGGGAATTCTGGTTTACAAAACACAGAAAGAAATCAGAACTTAGACAGGAATTAGCATTTTGTATAATTCCTCACTACTTTATAATGTATTATACACAAAACTGTCTTAAAATGATGACACTAATATTACAACCACTGGTAAGAATACTGAAAAAAATAAATTTTAAAAATCTAATAAAATACCTTGTATATTCTCTGATCATTTAAAATACTTGTACTATGTCTACATTTTTGGATTATACAGTCATTCTTTTCTTTGTAACACTCTTTTTTCTGTGTTCTATAACTTACTGTGGGCTTCACGTTCTCCACAAGTTCTTAGGTAACTTTCAGGTTGTTTTGATTGTTAAAATTTTTTCTTTAGGAAATGACTCAGGAGGACTCTTGAGAAAAAATATTCCTTGAGTTCTTGTATGTTGATAAAAGTTCATATATGCCTTATAAGGCACTTGCCCTTTTTACAAGAGTCACGAGTTCTTTTGTTACCTAAAAGATTATTTTCAATGTCTTTATTTACAAAATATCCATAAATTGTATCAACTATGTCTTGGTGGTGTTCACCCTGTATAATATTCTCAAGTATGCAGTATATTTCTTCATAAGAAGTTTCAAATCTTTGTTTTTTAAATTTAGGAATGTTTTCTTTAATGATAGTGTCTGATATTAGTTTGCTTTCTTTGCGTTTGTTTTTATCTTCAGGGATTTCCATTATTCCTAAGTTGGATATACTTTCCCCATCTAATATGTGGTTGTGTATACAGTCACGTATCCTTTAACAATGAAAATGTGAGATCAGCTGACTTCATCAGAGTGTGGACATCATGTAGTGTACTAACCCAGATAGGATGGCCTCCTTCCAACACACCTAGGATGTATGATTTAGCCTATTTCTGTCTAGGTGACAACCCTGTACTGTCTGTTACTATACTGAGCACTGCAGGCAACTATAACACAAAGGTAAGTATTTGTATATTTAAACATGGACAACATGTGCAGTAAAAATATGGTACAACAGATAAAAAGTAGGCACCCGGACAGGGTAGGTACCATGAATGGAGCTTGCAGGACTGGAAGCTGCTCTGGGTGGTCAGTAAATGAGTCGTGCGTGCGTGTGAAGGCCTAGAACATTGCTGGGCACTCCTGTAGGCTGGTGTTATAAGCACTCTACTCTTAGTCAACTAAATTTACCAAAAAATTTTCTTTCTTCAATAATAAACTGATCTGGCTTGGTGCCTGTAGCATAGCGGCCAGAACACCAGCCACATACACAGGAGCTGGCAGGTTCAAATCCAGCCTGGGCCTGCCCAACAACAATGACAATTGCAACAAGTAAATAGCCAGTGTTGTGGCGGGCACCTGTACTCCCAGCTACTTGGAGGGCTTAAGCCCAAGAGTCTGAGTTTGCTGTGAGCTGCGACGCTATGGCACTCTACTGAGCTTGACATAGTGAGACTCTGTCTCAATAATAATAATAAACTGAGCTAACTATAACATTTTTGTTTCATAAACTTTTTAATTTTAAAATTTTTGACCCTTTTGTAATAATACTTATAACACAGACTCATTGTAGAGCTGTCCAAGAATATTTTTTTCTATATTCTAAAAAATTTTTTTCTATTTTTAATTTTTTTATTACTTGTTTTACTTTTTAAGCTATTTTGTTAAAAACTAAGACACAAACTTTTTTTTTTTATAGACTGAGTCTCACTTTGTCGCCCTTGGTAGAGTGCTGTGGTGTCACAGCTCACAGCAACCTCCAGCTCTTGGGCTTAGGTGATTCTCTTGCCTCAGCCTCTGGAGCAGCTGGAACTATGGGCACCCACCACAACGCCTGGCTATTTTTTTGTTGCAGTTTGGCTGGGCTGGGTTTGAACCCACCACCTTGGTATATGGGCCCAGCACCCTGCATTAATGTACACAGCTATGATTTAATAAATAAATAAATAAAAACTAAGACACAAACAGACACATTATCCAAGGCCTCCATAAAGTCAAGATGACTGTCCTCCACTTCCACACCTTATTCCATGGGAAGGTCTTCAGGGGCACAACAGTAATATTATGGAGCTGTTAGGCCTATGATGATGATGCAGTTGCTTCCTTTACACCAACATCACCTCAAATGTGAGTGATGTGTTGTCCTTCGACATTGTGTCTGGTACAATGATAGGAAATTATCAACTGTCATATGTGCAATTCAAGATTGACCAAAATGTCATTAGCAATACATGACTGCATATGTGTGTGTGTGTGTATATGAACACACACTTACGTATATGTATATGTACAAACACACATACACTATATCTACTTTCATTTGGTTCCTTTTAATCTTCTTCATTTTATAAATTTACATCATTTCCATCTTTATATCCAATCTCTGAAGGCATTCTTTGTTTTTGCTTAATTTATTTTTTCTTTTCTAATTTTAGTTTAAATGACATTTTAAAAACTCCTAAGTATTTCCTGAATTTTGTCGGCTCATCTCCATTTAAAGAGTAATTGTTTTTGTACTTTTTCTTATGTCTTTTATCATTTTCCTAATATCTTTAGCTAATTTTGTTCTGCTTATAGCCGTATATTCTGTGTGTTCATTACCTGTAGGAATGTTATCCTTTCATTAATTCTATTTTTCCTATTATAACTATTATAGAATTAGATCTCAAAATGTTATTCTTAGTTTTTCCTAAAGTTTTAGAAGTAGATTTGGGGCTTGGCACCTGTAGCACAGTGGTTACAGCTCCAGCCACATGCACCAAGGGTGGCAGGTTCAAACCCAGCCCCGGCCAGCTAAACAATAATCACAAAAGCAACAAGAAAATTGCCAGGTATTGTCGTGGGCACCTGTAGTCATAGCTACTTGGGAGGCTGAGGCAAGAGAATCGCTTAACCCCAAGAGTTTGAGGTTGCTGTGAGCTGTGATCTCCTGGCATTCTACTGAGGGCGACATAGTGAGACTCTATCTCAAAAAAAAAAAAAAAATAGAAGCAGATTTGGTTTCAATACAGCATTTCCAGCTTTCCTATGTTCTTCTTTCCTTTTGTGATCACATAATGTTATATGATGCCTTTCCTTAGGAAATTTCCTGGTTCTTTCCCCTTTTCTCACTTTTACCCTGATATATACACACACACACACACACGTAAATATACATACAGACTTGTATATGTATATATAGCTCATAGGAAGTCGTGTCATTGGTAAACTGTATACATTTTGAATCATATTAAAACAAATCAAATCTGATAAGTGGGGTATATCAAATCCACAAATACATTATTCTTCCTTTCTTATCCTATCGTGTATGTGTATGCCTGCTAAATCTAAAGATGGGCATGTTTGGTTATTCTACGTCTGAATTGCATCTGGGTTTTCAAAAGGGTCAGACTTGGCTCAAGTTTCTTACTGAATACACAACAAAACGGCCCGTTTACTGACTCCAAGAACGGGGGCGGGGGCGGAGGGGAGCATGTTTGTTTTGTTCAATGTTGTTTATCCTGCTGTTAAGAATAGCGCCTGACTTAGGAGTCAACATAGGGACTCAGTCAGTGTCTGTGAAGGGAAGAATGAACTGTTACATGAAAGTTTACCATTACACAGGTATTTTAATCACATCTGCCTTACTTGGCATGACAGCTGAATTGAGCTGACAGATAACTGAATCCATAATTACACAGATACATTTTTAGTTTTTCATTAGTTATGAAGCCACTTGGACCTATTTCTACTTTTGATGTCTTTCAAATGGAGCCTTAGAAGAGGCGAGGTTGGTTGTTTTAGGAATATTCATTCAACATTGTGTTGGGTGCTGGCACTGAAGAGTAAAAAGGCAGAATTCTTACGTGTTCTAGTGTAATGGGAAAACGTGATATATATATTTTGGTGGCATGAGTATATTGTATGTAGAGGGCAATGAAAGGGTTATCAATAGTTTCTAATTTGGACAGAACTAGGGTTGGGTTAAAAAGGTCATTTGAAGTTGTTTATGCTGGAGACTAAAACAATGTAGATAGCTAAAAAGAACCACTTTGGTAATGCTTGGGTATTTATATTTGATTCTATTTCTGCATTTACTGAAGTTGATTAACCTACTGTCTAATTAGCTAGACTTACCATTATACGAGTAACTAATGATATGTCTAGCAATGTTATTTATTTGATAGCAATGCTGTTTACTTTTTATAAATACATGCCATTTTTAAGTATTGAAACATTAATCTGTTATAATTCCAAATAAATAATAAATAAGTAAATAAACAGCAATGCAGATATTTGACCAGCAGAAGAAGATGTGGGGCTGAGGGAAATGTTCTGGAGGAAAGATCTAGAGGAAGCCTTGTAGGTAAAACAAACATGACAAATTTATGGGAAATGCTAAGAATTTATCTTGGTTTTCAAGTCTAACCTGAATTCATTTAGAATGTTTACAGCCTTCACTGTAATTAAAGGTGAAATATTAGGTTTGGAGGGTGTTTTGTTTGTTTTTCAACTTGTTTGGTATTGGTAAAAATAGCTGGATTTCTTATGGAGGCTTCGGCTGGCTGATAATAGACAAAAAGATTCAAATTGAGGCAATGGCCTTCAGAGGTACTGGATAGACATTTGTACAATTTCTGTTTTTTGTGACCAGCACCCCACATAAATCCTGGTTGCCCTAACTCTCTTTATTGTTCCTCCCAAGCCCAGGGTTTCTTGAACTTGCTTCAAAACACCCCAGAGACGATGGTATTAGGTGCAGCAGGAGAAAGCAACTTTAAAGGAATTTATGCAATGTTTGAATGACTCTCAGTTCAATGTGCTATTTAAACATTTGCACTTTCCCTAAAATTTATGACTCTTTAACATTGATTTTCAGCAAAGATTGCTTCAGTCCATACATTGCTCTTCTTTAAAAATCACATTATATAGGCTTGGCACCTGCAGCTCAAGAGGCTAACACACCAGCCACATACAGCAGAGCTGGTGGGTTCAAATCCAGCCCAGGCCTACCAAACAACAATGACAACTACAACAAAAAAATAGCTGGGTGTTATGGTGGGCACCTGTAGTCCCAGCTACTTGGGAGGCTGAGGCAAGAGAATCACTTAAGCCCAGGAGTTAGAGATTGCTGTGAGCTGTGATGCCATGGCACTCTACCAAGGGTGACAGCTTGAGACTCTGTCTCAAAAAAAAAAAAAAATTACATTATGTAAAAATGTTAGTACAAAAGGATTTTTGTGCCCCATACTTCTAAAAGCTTTATATTTCCATTCTTTTTTAAAGCAACCCTCAGCCATAGCTTGATTAAAATTATGGATGCCATCTTCCTCTTTCTTCTTCCTTGGGAATCAGGCAGTGTGTGCAGCAATACTCAAAGTTAAGCTACTGTCTCATTCTGGGGTGACTAAGTTAGCTGATTTATTAAAATATTAATTGTTTTAGAGATGAAACAAGTATGTATGCTTTACATTTTGAATTCTCATAGAAAATTTGAATGCAAGTAGAGTTACACTAAGTACAGATTAAACACAGCTGTCCAGATGTCTGAATTATCAAAAGACTCCATAAGTAAGCAGTTCTTTAGGAAAATGAGCTCTTTTGTTTAATTTCTGTAGCAGAGCCCACATTTATTCATATAGGAAAATTCCATTCTACAAATAGAATAAGAGTAGAAACTAAGGAACTTTTTAATATGTAGATCACTTTCTTGTGAGTCTAAAAGAAATAAGCAAAGTCCAAAGGACTTAGAGGAAATGATTGTGAAAGACAATAATTTACAGATTTGTCTTGGTGTTGACCTGAATTCCCTTTTAAAAGCCCCTGTTACTCCTAAAATTTCCCTTGGTTTTTCCTTCACAGTTTTAGACAACTAAAGCATTTTTCTGTAAAACTATATCTTAAGATTATAACATTTTATTGTTTATTACAATGTCAGCAGTTTTATTTATTTAATCATGAATTTATTCTACTTTTTAAGAAAAGAGAAATGAAAGGAAAAATGCTGTGCTCACTCCCTGGCTCCGTGGCCAAACATTTTTCATAATAGGAGGTCTCTGTTGCTCCTCGAGTGTACTCACTAAAAACTTACTCATTTGGGAGTGCCGCCCTCCTCCATCCAATTCTTTGAGGGAGGTTAAATCCAGCTGGATTCTTCTAACAGTTGAGAAATTGGTGACTAAAATAGCAACATCTAGAAAAGAAAATTACATTTCATACAGTGCATGTATTCAATAATATTTAGCAGGAATAATTTATACAATATTAAAAAGGAAAATTTTTTCCTATAGAATTCAAAACTTTTCTTTTTTAATGTGTTTTCCAGACAAAAGTGCTAAACAGTCCAATGACCATGATGCCAATTATTGAACTTTGTGTTCAAAGTATAGATAATGGAAATTCTTCTATTGCACAAAGCAATCTGTATGTTTATTTGATAGCTATGTACTAAGTATAAATAATATGTTGGCCATACAGAGGGTAATTTCTTAGCTTGTTTATATAGGAGAACTTTTGCGAAAATATTATCTGTGATGTCACCAGCAAAAGGTAATTGTTTTTAAATATCTGTAAACTTTACTCTGGGAGAGTCTAAATGTTTAAGAGTATCATGTAACCTCTAGCTTGCCTTTGTATTAACCTAACATTTTACTACAAACAGGTTATGACTTTCTAAAGAATATTTTTAACATTGAATAATTAAAGTTATTACATTTAATTCTAACTTCAAAGTTTTATGTAGAATAGCATAAAACACCAAGATACCATGTCTGTTCCTCACCGTCCACTAACTTTATAGTACCTCTAAATTTTAAGCCAAACTATGCAAAGCATCATTGTAGCCTGCGGATGCTTTGTGCTCAAAAACAGTTACTTCCATTGCCACAAGATGGCGCTGCACGCAGTTCTAAACGGGTTATTCCTTAGGAATGTGACTATAGCGTTTAGGAGAAATGAAAAATAGCTATCTGAACTCAAAGTTTGTGTCTCAAGAAATAGAGAATTAAACTTCATTCTTCAGAATAATTGTAATGTGGACTAGGCAAGAGAAAGAAGAAATATACTCTAATAGATCCTGCTCAAATAAGTCTGTCCACTCCACTTTTGGATAGAACACAAACAGTATGGGCAGGAATGGAAAGAGAGAATGACAGTTTAGAGTATTAAAGTGGTGAGGCGGAGCAAAGACACCTCCTTTAAAAGTGTGAAGAATCCCTGACTCCCCTTTCTCCCTCACCAGACATAAAAAAGTACTGAGTCACACTTGTCAATAGAACAGGGTGACATAACATTTTAGATATGTAAAAATAAGCCAGGGAAAGGTAGGAACACGTTTCTCTGGTTTATATCTCATTCACAGTGAATTTTTTGCTGAATGAATATCACTTTTCAGCTTAAAAGATACTCAGCGTCTTTCCATTGAACTCAGATTTAAGCCAAGGCTCCTGAAGTTACTCCAAGGACCAGATAATGAACTGTATTTTCCAGATTTGCCATCACAGAATGTGCTGATGACAGGAGGGGGAAAATCAGTGATGTTATTAAGCACACTATTCAATACAACTGGTCTTTTTCTTTCTTATCTAGATTTTCCCAGTGAAGGAAGTGGTGCACTGATGAACTACAAGCATGGCAGCTCATCTCTGCCTCTGTCTGAGGTGCTCCCCGCACATCTCCACCTCTCTCTGTCTGAGAGTGCTCCCAGCTCATCTCTGCCTCTCTCTGTCTGAGGATGCTCCCTGCACATCTCTGCCTCTCTCTGTCTGAGGGTGCTCCCAGCTCATCTCTGCCTCTCTCTGATGATGCTCCCCACACATCTCCGCCTCTCTCTGTCTGAGGTGCTCCCCACACATCTCCACCTCTCTCTGTCTGAGAGTGCTCCCAGCTCATCTCCGCCTCTCTCTGTCTGAGGGTTCTCCCTGCACATCTCTGCCTCTCTCTGTCTGAGGATGCTCCCAGCTCATCTCTGCCTCTCTCTGTCTGAGGATGCTCCCAGCTCATCTCTGCCTCTCTCTGTCTGAGGATGCTCCCAGGTCATTTCTGCCTCTCTCTGTCTCAGAGTGCTCCCAGGTCATCTCTGCC
>NW_003852400.1:11519630-11520187 GCF_000181295.1 Otolemur garnettii | reverse complement strand
TCTGTCTCAGAGTGCTCCCAGGTCATCTCTGCCTCTCTGTGTCTCAGAGTGCTCCCAGCTCATCTCTGCCTCTCTCTGTCTGAGGATGCTCCCAGCTCATCTCTGCCTCTCTCTGAGGGTGCTCCCAGGTCATCTCCGCCTCTCTCTGTCTGAGGGTGCTCCCAGCTCATCTCTGCCTCTCTCTGTCTGAGGGTGCTCCCCTCACATCTCTGCCTCTCTCTGTCTAAGGGTGCTCCCAGCTCATCTCTGCCTCTCTCTGTCTCAGAGTGCTCCCAGGTCATCTCCACCTCTCTCTGTCTGAGGATGCTCCCCACACATCCCTGCCTCTCTCTGTCTGAGGGTGCTCCCAGCTCATCTCTGCCTCTCTCTGTCTGAGGATGCTCCCACCTCATCTCTGCCTCTCTCTGTCTGAGGGTGCTCCCAGCTCATCTCTGCCTCTCTCTGTCTCAGAGTGCTCCCAGGTCATCTCTGCCTCTCTCTGTCTGAGAGTGCTCCCAGCTCATCTCTGCCTCTCTCTGTCTGAGGATGCTCCCAGCTCATCTCTGCCTCTCTCTGTC
>NW_003852400.1:11513089-11519597 GCF_000181295.1 Otolemur garnettii | reverse complement strand
CTCTGCCTCTCTCTGTCTGAGAGTGCTCCCAGCTCATCTCTGCCTCTCTCTGTCTGAGGATGCTCCCAGCTCATCTCTGCCTCTCTCTGTCTGAGGTGCTCCCAGCTCATCTCTGCCTCTCTCTGTCTGAGGATGCTCCCAGCTCATCTCTGCCTTTCTCTGATGATGCTCCCAGCTCATCTCTGCCTCTCTCTGATGATGCTCCCCATGCTTCTCTGCCTCTGCTCAGTCCCAGGGTGCTCCTCGCGCTTCTCTGCCTCTGCTCCATCGGAGGGTGCTCCTAGCACATCCTCCACCTCTGCCACTTTGCTTTTGCTGACTTGTTCCCTTGTTCCATATGTGAAACCTCCTG
This sequence comes from Otolemur garnettii, assembly GCF_000181295.1. Classification (NCBI taxonomy): domain Eukaryota; kingdom Metazoa; phylum Chordata; class Mammalia; order Primates; family Galagidae; genus Otolemur; species Otolemur garnettii. The sequence goes on along the minus strand of NW_003852400.1, from coordinate 11,519,245 downwards.
TGGCTTTTCAGCACCTACAATTAATGAACCAGTTTAATTTTTATCACATCTGCACATACTATTCCTATTTCTGAAATACTTGTCCCATGCCCTTCAACATGATATGAAGGTTATTTTCAACCTTCATATTATACTTCTGATCATAGATACCCAGGCCATCCAATCTGGAGTAGGTTATTCCATTTCATAGCATTGCATTGTTTTCCTTTTATTTCTGTTATTGTAACTATATGCATGAATGATGTATGGGACTCACACTTCAACTACATTTGAGAAAGGCATATCAGGGGCTCCTTCAGAAATCCACATTGTTCATTAGCCTGATATATTCTGGCCAGTCCTATTCTAAAGAAATCCACTGAATTTATTTAATTGGGAACTCCCCAAAATTATTTTTCAGTATTAACATTTCAGAAAGGTATGTGGAAAACCCTTTAGAAGACATAGCTTCCATCCATACAAGCTTTGCATTTTATGGAAGAGGAAACAGGCTCAGGATTATGATTGAGTATGCTACAAATTCAGTTGGCGACATTTAAGGGCTACCTTTTTAAATTTTTCTTTAAATCTCAGATTAATACAAGGGTACATATGATCAGGTTACACTGTTTGCATGTGTTAGAAAAGGTCTGGGTTGTATTCGAGTCCTTCATACAGGAGGTGTGCCATATACCCCACATTGTACCCATTAAGTGGGAACTTACTAGCCCCTTCCTCCTCCTCACCTTCTTCAATTGTTATTCATCTACTACGTTCCAATTAGAATTGGATACATAGAACGTCTATTAGAATTGGATACATAGAACATTTGCACTCAAATGTTTATAACAGCTCAGTTCACAGTTGCAAAAATGTGGAAACAACACAAGTGCCCATCAACCCAGGAATATATAAACTCTAGTATATGTATGTCATGGAATACTATTCAGCCATGAAAATAATTGAGCATTTATATCTTTTGTAAATTACCTGGTAAACATTCTCCTTAGTAAAGTATCACAAGGATAAAAAAAACAGGGCTGTCTTTGATGGTTGCAATCATACTGACAGTGGGTCTATTTCCACAAGAGATCAAACTCACTTCTAATTTTACTTTTTATCATATCCGTCTTACTGTATTTGAACTGTTTTTAACAATCTTTATTTTAGTAGCTCTTTTCTAAAATCATCACAGACATTATTATTAGAATATAAAAAATATTTATTTGGAAATATGCTTCTCTTTAATAACCCCCCTTCCCGAACTATTGTTCATTAATCATTAGCCTTAGTTTGGATCAAAATTTAGAGTTTCTAATTTAAACTCTTAAAGGGAAAGTGGTTTATGTTAGCTGTTTTGTATCCCCCAAATTTATGCAGGATGCCACAAGAAATAATTTGGGGTCCTCAAACTTTTTAAGCAGGGAGCCAGTTCACTGTCCCTCAGACCATTGGAGGGCCAGACTGAGGGCCCCGGGACAACTTGGCTGCTAAGCAGGACCGGCAGCGGTGGCGAAAACACCCGGTGGGCTGGATAAATGTCCTAGGCGGGCCACAGTTTGAGGACGCCTATGCGTCCTCACGAAGAGTATTTCTCCAAAGGGAGTCCAGGTCTAAGGAGGAGTTTGTTATAAATACAAGCAGTTATGCCAGATGGCAATGCTGTAACAGATAAAGATCGGTTATGAGGAAGGTTCCGGGATTGTTTTCCAAAAGTGGCAATATGTGAGTTATATAGGACAAAAAAGTAGGATTCCACCATGTGGAGAGGAAGGCACAAGGCAGAGGTGGCCCCATAACACAGTCCATTCAGCTTCGCAGCTGCATGCCCCATGCTGGTCCCTGCTGCTAACCTCCCGGATCACTCCCTGAGAGCTTTCCTGGGCCCTTCCAGCCAAACCGGTACCCGAGCTGTGGATTCCAATTGCACCTTCTATTTCAACGTCATACGACTCCAATTTAATACCGTGTATAAAATATTGTAATTATTTTCTATCAATATTTCTTACTAGAATGTAGTAACCATGAGTGGCAGACATTGTATTTTGCTCATTGATGTATCTTTAGCATCTAGCAAGTGTCTCCTATAGAGGAAGTTCCTAAAAATCTCAAATAATTGACCATATGAGAAAGCAGAAAAATAGTCAAATTGCCTCCTGTAGGTTAGAGAGTGACAGAAGATGAAAACTTGCATGAGAGAAGGAGGATTTTGAAGAATTATTACCAAGAGAAAATACTTTCTATTCATATTAAGACAATGGAACAAATCAACCAAGGGGATGTACAAAATTATCATAGTCAAAACCTTGCGTATAATTTTTTGACTCCCTAAATGAACCTTCCACAATAAAATCAGTAAACCTTAGGAAACATACTATATAAATAGATATCATATATGTGTGTTTATGTATTCTCATGAGTCAAATATAAAGTTTTATTATTTATATAGTTATAAAATATAGCTATTAACAATACAGTCATTATCAAATTAATTTCATAATCTGAGTTTTTTGTTGTTTTTTTTGAGACAGAGCCTCAAGCTGTCCGCCTGGGTAGAGTGCCATGGCATCACAGCTCACAGCAACCTCCAATTCCTGTGCTCAAGCGAGTCTCCTGCCTCAGCCTCCCAAGTAGCTGGGACCACAGGCGCACACCACAATGCCTGGCTATTTTTTGGTTGCAGCCATCATTGTTGTTTGGCGGGCCTGGGCTGGGGATTTGAACCCACCACCTTAGGTGTATGTGGCTGGCGCCTTAGCCACTTGAGCCACAGGCGCCGAGCCTGAGATTTTTTTAAGATAGTTTTGTTTAGCCTATCCCAGAGAAAACTAGAAATCTAGGTGTCATTAATTTTTATGTTTTCTAGACTAACCTGAATTATTAGGTTAGTAGCTGATTATTTGCAAGTGGATACCGTAGATCTGTGGGATCTGACGTGGCAGCCACTAGCTACCTGTGCCCGGTTAAACTTCAGCTCCTCATTGCTGAACTCACCATGTGTCCGGCCTTCTAGCCACGTTTTCCAATGTTCCTTTGATCCCTGCAGAGAATTCTATTAAACAGTGCTGTGACTTAGAGTAATAACCCTAAAAAACCCAAAACTTTTTTGCAGCATTATATATTTTTCCAAATGCTTTTTCTTGTGATATCTTCCATGGTTCTGAGAATGAGTTTTTGAAGTGAAGTGTGCAGGAAATATCATCATCACCATTGCTAAGATTAGAGAACCGGGAGAGAGGAGCTCAGCTGACTAACCCACTTCACATTGGTAGCAGCCCCAAGGCTTAAATAGAATAATTTGACTCACCTACAGACACCTTCCCTGGATGAGAGAGATCAAAAAACAAAAATTGAAAAAAAATACTTTGGTCATACTATCTGGAAAAAATCTCTAAGCAAAAGCTAAAACAATAAGAAAAATGTGGGATGAATTTTCAGCATTCCTGAAATCGTCTCTCCTGTGATTCTGTGTGACAATTTCTTAGCAACTGCATGACAAGATAAAATGGTAGGATAAATATATGCATTTTAATCAACTGGAAGGAAATGTGGCTGGCACAGCAATCTTTAGCAAATAACATAGAGTAAAGAGCTCAAAATCCCCTAGTCATCCCATGTGAGGCTCTTTCTCTGATTGGCTGTAACGAGTGGCTAATTTACAGTGAGGAGCTGCAGCAGCTTCCTAGCAACACCCTTGTAGTCTAGCATTTCACAATCTCGCAGGCATCCACGCAGCACTGCCATTTCATAGTTCTCGGTCCTACTGTTTTTTATATGTTTATATATATACAAGCAAATGAGAAGAAATAAAATGGGAAAAATATCTAAGTGTTCTATTGGTGAAGATCCACTGTAGAATGCAGATTTACAGAGGAAATATGTTTAACAAAGATAACAGATTGTAAAGCCTTCCATTTCAGATGGAAAGCTGTAAATCACATAAAATCCATGGCCCTGGAGTCCAATATGTTACTCATAAAATTTCAATTTGTGTAAGTCGATGTTGTTCTGGTTACACATCAGACAAAAGAGGTGAATACGGTTTCCATAGGAAACACTTTCAAAACATCCACCACCTTCACCTGACATGTGCCCTGCAGGGATTTTGAGCGAGGTCTTCAGGATATCCATTTGGGAGTGCAGAGGACAGCATCCAAGGGCTGAAATTAAAAGGGGCACTCTACCGGCTGCCTGTAAGGTTTAACATAGCAGGGGAAAACTCAATAAAGTAGGTAAAACTGGGAGGTACTTTGGGAGCAAGTATAAACATCTGTTGAATGAATAAGCACTTATTCTGGGAGGATATCTTCTCACTTTTAGGTTCTCTTTTTGTGAGCCATTGTTTTATTATTCATCACAGTTGAAAAATTGCTTAGGAAAATGAAATTTCATGGATTATATGCTGATGTCACTCAGCTTCTCTTTTCTCCCTTCTTACCTACCTCCCTTCTCGTCTCCTACCCCCCCTTCTCCAATCCTGATGATAGCCATTGTTCTACTGTGCTGTTAACATGATGAGGAACTAGTTGGCTGTTTTAACTAAGAAATTTTGTTTCAACATCTGAGAAGATAAGAATAAGAGTTAAGAAATACTTTTCTGGAGGGAACAATGGATGGATGAAGACTTTAAATTGTCAATACATTTTCTAATTTCATCACGTGTTTGCCGATGTTTTGATAACAAAGGAACACTTATTTGTATGTGTACATACTATGTATAAGTATATAAGACATATTATATATATATATACACACTTTTAAAATTTCCTCTAGTTAACCTTTCACATATGCATATGTGTGTGTGTGTGTGTGTGTGTGTGTGTATGATTACTTACCTTCCTAAGTAAGATCATATAATTCTTTAAACTAGGCAATGTTTATAAGTGAAAGGGACATTATTAGTAATTACTTACATGGGCACAGAAGTATATATAAAAACAGTTTCTAGTCCTTGTCATACAAGATTATTACCACCTAAACCTAACCCTTGTTATATACCTTTGCCAACAAATGTAGACTATCATTGCTTAGTAATAAACCTTATAAGAATACAGCTGACACTTCTTGCCTACATTCTTCAAAGACTCTTTCTGTTTACTTCTTGGTGAAATACGTGAGAGTGTCATTTATTTATAAGGGTCCAAGGGCTGATTTTGTTAGAAAACCTCTTTTTCTCCTGTAACTCTCAAGCACCTATGACAATAATTGCCAGTTTCAGATACTGATGCTCTTTCCTTCCATGGCTCTGGCCTGTCCAGAATTTCTCTTTTTGATACAACATCACAAGTCTAGAGAACATTGACGACAGACCTGGGGACTTGGTTCAAATATTTAATATTCTCTGTGCTCAGCAGTGTATGGGCTGAATAATTGCAAGCCTGTTGTTAAGATTTGTACTTGAGAAGCTCAATGAATTACATAACATGGAAAGATAGCATAAGTGTTACTATAGTGTGACTTTTTTTTTCTGATTTCATCCATGCTATCCCTGAACTACTGATTATAGAATGGATTTAATAGCTGCATACTTTAATATAATGCTTTGAGGCCAAATAGTGATCAAACATAATTTAAAATAACATAATCTTACAGGGCATAAATTAAGACAGATTTTAGAGGTATATTAATTTTAACACATAAATATAAAGGAAATAAAATAAAGAATCAAAAGCATAGGGACACCTGCATTGAAAGAAAACCAGGAAGATTAGAGACACAGATAGATACAAATATATACATAAAATATAGATGTAGATGTGAAAATATATAATCAGAACTTTGTTTACTTGTCCCTTTTTAAAAGCAGACAGGAAATTGAAGAGAATTTCTAAATAAGTAAATCATAAATAAACTAAATTTAATCACTTCCAGCCCCTCTCTTTACCACTCCTCTTCTCTCCTCCTTTTTTTAAATTCATGAGGATATTTCCAACTAAAAGAAATAGAAAATACAAGCCAAATTAACTGAAGTAGTAAGAGAAAAATTTGGATCATCTACCTTAAAGCTCCAGATGAAGTGTGATGTGCAGAAGACATGGTTTGAACAGAGCTCTGGAACCAGATTGCAGGGACTCTTTGCGGGTGCACTCTTCTGTGAGCCAGGTTTATACCCAAGTGACATCCTTCAGACACTCTTTGGGGGTGCATGCACTCTTCTGTGAGCCAGGTTTATACCCA
>NW_003852400.1:11504477-11512893 GCF_000181295.1 Otolemur garnettii | reverse complement strand
CAGGTTTATACCCAAGTGACATCCTTCAGACACTCTTTGGGGGTGCATGCACTCTTCTGTGAGCCAGGTTTATACCCAAGTGACATCCTTCAGACTTCATGAAGGTCTAAGCTTTCCATCTATACCCCACACTGTTTAGAAATAAAAATCCATATTGTATTCCTGGGCAAAGTCTCCGGTTCTAAGCTACTTATTGGGTCTTAGGTAGAAAGAACCAATCATTTTGGTAACAGAAATACTCTGTGTTCCAAGTTAAGGATGAATTGAGTTTTACTCCAACAGCATGGCTGCCAGACCATTAGCTACTTTAATGTAAATCATAAAGCAGTATAAATAACACTTCCCCAAAGGAAATCTGGATCCTAATACAAGAAGCAAAGCACAGACTATACGGGTGGGCAATAAATCCTCCTGTCTCCACCACGTGCTCCGTTTCTCTTGTCACCCTCCTTTCACCCACGGACTTCCACATTCCTGTGTCTTCTTCCCAGTAAGAGAATTTATAATCATAACATTTCTACTTCAATAATGCATGAAAATATTTTTCAAAATGTAATTTTCTCAATAGAGCAGGCTTCCCATTACAGCTTTTATTTTCTTTCTATCATGGACATGAAAGATCTCTCTCTAATAATCTATCTGGACCCTTTTAGCATAGTCCTCCATTACCTCCTGCTAATCCACTTTTCTTTTTCAGAGACTCCCCAGGTGGGTTGAACTCAACTTTTTTCTTTTGTTTTAATGAAAAGTTGAAGTGCAGTTTTTTAAAAAAATGTTCAGGTGCAAACAACAAATCCAAATGTATTTCCTAAGATAACATTGATAGGTTCAAACTTAATAGGAGCATTTGTGGAGCATATGTTATTTGTCAAATTAAAATATGACACAGGCCAAATGTGAGACTATTTTAAGAAATTAAAATAAAATAAAATATTACTCACAAATTATTCAACATCGATATCTACTTGGAATGATATCAATCAATGTAATGAAATATTTAGGGAACAATTAAAAAATGATATATTCACAATATGGAATAGAGCAGGAGTGCAGCTATAAAAATTGAAGAAACTCTTTATATACTAATCTGTAAAGCATCTACAATATTTTGTTAACTAAAGGCAATAAATTATAGACTGGATATGATATGTTATTTTTGTATAAAAAATAAGGAAGGTAACATTGATATTTATTTACTTGAGTATGCATAATGATGTTTGGAAGGATATATAAGAACCCAGTAAAAATGATTTCTCATGCTGAAATCACTGGATTTCACTGGATAATTAGGCAACATTTTATATAATTCAATGTTTAATACAGTATAATGGCAAATAAGTGAAAGAGAGGATCATATAGGCCGATATATGGAGACAATGCACAAATGCCCTACTTTGGAAAACAGCTGAACTCTGATACAACATGAGCCATATGATGTAGTCTTTTTTTTTAATGATGCTTCAAAATTTCAAATTGCTTATGATTTACTGAAGATCAATTCTCAGCATAAAGAGCTCCAGAAGAAGATATTAGAGCAAATTGTTATTGGTATATAGTTATCCTACTGAATATTTCTTTTTATTCTGATTTCTCTTACCCATGGAGCTTTACTAAATGGAAAGACCATTAGTTTTACCATTTTGTTCAGTGCTGTATCCTGGCACATAAAGCAGTGACTGATACATAATTAAATCGTGAATGCCTCTTAAATGAGTATTTTTGAATGAAATACTTATAACACAAAGATAAGAAGTCAATCATAATTTCAGGAATTTTATGCCATTTTCAAGGAGTTCTTATTAATTACTTGTATATTTGAAAAGTATTTTGCTTAACTCATTACATTTATGAACATTAATGAGGCTATTGGAGATAACAGCTATGAAATTGAATTAAGAAAGAACCCATCTAAAAGGTGAGCAATTGTCATAGATTTTCATAGAATAATTTTCTAAGTAATGAACAGATTGTTCTTCGAAAATGATGCCTTATACTCAAGACTGTAACTGAGCTGAAGTAGAAAATTGTATAAAATTCTGACTCAAAGGGGACTATAAAATAGAACATCTTTGAAACAAGTTTTTTCCGTATTTTGATCATTCTAGGTATTGAAGACATATATAATAGGGTCTCTGCTCTGATGTTATGCTTTAGATTCTTGAAAATAAAGTATTATGGATTGAATGTTCTCTTGTCAACAAAGACTGACTGGTAATAACAATCTTCTATTGGTGATTATCCATTCATTCTTTCAGAATGCTACAATTGACATTCCAAGTGCTTTATAGATAGATCCCCAAAGATCATAATAAGTTATGATCATCTTCAATAATAACTATGATGAAGAGAATTGAGAACTTTTTTTTTGGCTGGAAAACTTAGAAGCCATGCAATTCTGCAGTTGGCAGTCACAGCATCTGCTTAATGTCAAACCGCAAGGATGGGTGCTGACAAAATACGCCGTCGTCTTATTACCATGCTACAGTTAATATCAAATGTTAACTTTATTTATAGCGAGTATTCTTGGCAATCCATTTCAAATTTAGCAACATTGTTTCCCTTTGGTGTGTCTCAGAATATCTTTCTACATCACTAAATGATGAGGAGGAAAGTCATTTGATTTCACCCAAATTGTTATCATATTAATTTTGGTAATGACTCAAGGAGAAAAGCCCCTGCCCTCTACTTTGAGGCTTTTCTCTTAGATCCTGAGTATATTTCAAACTCTATAATCATCTTGAATTCTGTAGTTACCTCAAAGTTGGAACATGAAGGCCTGTATAAGGATCAAACACTGGGTTTTCAAAAAGCCAACACTAAAATAGGGAGCATGGGCACAGAGGTCAAGAAAAAAAGTGGACTTTAAACCTATGACAAGCTATTTACCCTAACTCATCAATTAAAAGAAAACAAATTTCATCACCTCGGAGCTATTTTGAGCAACAAATTGCACAAAATAAAATATTTAATGATGCAAAATAATGCTAGGTATGCTAGGGAAAGTTATATTTACACATCACATATGAAGATTCTATAGGACAAAAACCATATTTATAGCTTTGACTACAGTCAGCACTGATTGTTCTCCATCAAAACAACCACCAGTAGGACACTAACTAAATGAAATATAATATAGTCACCCACTATAATATTTTGAAATTATTAAAAAGAATGAATGAGGCTTGGCACCCATGCTCAGTGGTTAGGGTGCCAGCCACATGGGACTGGTGGGTTCCAACCTGGCCTGAGCCCACTAAACGACAATGACCACCACAACAACATTCTTGGCCATTCTTGTGGCCAGCGCCTGGAATTCCAGCTACTTGGGAGGCTGAGGCAAGAGAATCGCTTAAGCGCAAGAGCTTGAGGTTGCTGTGAGCTGTGATGCCATGGCACTCTACCAAGGATGACATAATGAGACTCTGCCCCCCCCAAAAAAAAGAATAAGTGAGTTTATAAGTGCTGATATGGCTGATATGAAAATTTCCCCAGCACTTGTAATGACATAAAAAATGCAAAGTGAAAAATGTTGAGTGAAATACTCTCCACTTTGTGTATGTGTATACATGTGTACAAATGAACACACACAAATACACTCTTCAAAGGACAATAAAGATTTCTGGAAAGCTATACAAGAATATTAACACAGTAGACTGAAGCACTGGGATGGAAAGGAGACTATTGTCTCATTGTATTTTTTTTAAGGGTGCTAGAAGTTTTTATGACAGTGTTCATATTTTATTTTCTTAATATGAAAGTTATATCATTTAAAGGCCTAAAATAAAAATGTAGTTTTCTGTGTATTTCAGAGCTTACAGCCCATTTTTATTGATTTGTCTAAGTCGTGGAGAATGAATCAATATTAGAAAATAAAGCGATGTCCGTCTGTTCACAGTGATGAGCAGCGGTGGTCGTAGGGTTCATATAACTGTAGTAAAAGAACACACAGACCACACCAGGCCAGGGCTTCAGATCCAAGGGAGGGAGGGCAGGCCCCAGAATTTCATAAAGTGTGGTCTGTTGTTATTAAATTTTCTTAGGCAAAAATTAAAAGAATTTCATGGCCATACACATTTGAGAAATGATAGATAAAACAGTTTAAAAAGAGACAAAAAGCACTCTCGTAACTGTCACAAGCATTCTGAAATACTGATAGCTTCCTTTTTGTCTGAGGGCTTTTGACATGTGAAAAGGAATAGAATGGTTGGTACAATATTTACGACTACAATCTAGTAAATTTACACTAATATATATATATGATAAGTAAAACTTTTAAAACTATTTTTTAATACTTAGTGGTGATGGAAACAAACTTTCATAAATTTTGAACTCTAATGGCAAGTTAAGTTTGGTTGGCTCTTTTGAATACATCAAATATTTTCAAGAGTAGACAAAATATTTATAAATGTAACTATTATGAACTTAGTACTAAATTGACAGTGAAACGCTTTTCTAATTTTTTTCTTTATTGTTCCTACTTTTTACCTATTTTAGATTTAAAACTATATATGTTTTCAACCCTATGCTCTTAGGGTTGAAATAATTTTGTTCAAACAGAAACAATACTTGGCATTCAGGATAATTCTCTATTAGATATAGCAATTGGTTCTTCTTTATTAACGAGCTCTTATACTTAGGACAGGTCTCTAAATTATGTTCAAATATTATTTTGATTTTAAACACGGTATATTGAAATTTTATGTATATTTTATTTTTTATGACCACGATTGAGCCATTGGCTTTTGGCCTGTCCTATAGTAATTATAATTGGAAACTTATGGTGGCTGTCTTATCAGTATCTCAGTATAATTAATAGGAACTTCTAGGACAGCAATTTTCCAAGTGTCCATGTTGTTCTACAGGAGACTTATGGTAACATCTGAAGGTATTTTTTCTTTTTCATACCTGGGAGAGGGTACTATGGCATCTAGGTCATAGGGACGGAGACGGCTGCTGCATACCTTACAACACAGCTATCCCCCCAAAATAAAATTTAACATTATAATATTCTCCATTATACATATATATTTCTCTCTTGATAAAATCACTAGCAGTGAAAAACAAAAATTATATCTACTTTCAACATATAAACTGATACTAGGTCAGTAGTGTTTTGCCTTTATATTCAAGTGGTGCCTAAAACAAAGCCATGAGTTGTCCTATATAGATACATTTCTTCATTACAAGCTTTGAAATACTTTCATTTAATTAGTAATGGATTATGAAGCAAAATGCAATGAAAAGCACTTTTTTAGATTTAATGATCTATTTAATGCACATGAACCTGTTGTCATCAGCAAAGCTTTACAGACATAGAAATGTTTCTTTAAATTTTTTATTTTAAGAATTTATTCATATACACGTATCAGCTCTGCAAACTATTGCGTTAATACATGACTTGGAATGTATATGGCGCCACATAGATGGTGATACTTATAATATTAATACAGGCCAAGAGAAAATTTGTGCCAAAGGATATAAGATGACTCACATGTGTCAGGAAAGAAATGCTTAGATGTGTAAGAATCTTTGCAGCTTTTCTGGTTAAGCAGGCTTCACTTAAATTGCTGCAAAATTATAGATTTGTATATTAGAATAAAGGAGGTAGATAACTGAGATAATTTCTTTCTAAGAATTTTATTGAAACAATGACTTTGAATCATGGATGATAGAAAATAATTCTTAGAGAATTTTTCTGGTCATTTACTTTCTTCGCAACAGGCTGCTGATGAAGTCTTTCCACAGCAGGTGCTCCATAAACACACCCAGGCGTGTGCGATTTCTAGAGGCATTTATAGTCCGCTTTCCCTCAGGACTTTGTTTTTTAAAAGCAGCTAATAGTGTACTTTCATGTCTATAATGTCATTGTTTAGATTTGTTAAAGGTTGTCTTAATTCTTGAGAGAAGCCATTTGCAAGCTTACCAAACAAAAAGGCAGAGAAGCTGTGCTTTTATGTCTCCAGATTAACAATAGATTCATTAATCAGGAAGGGGAGGTCAAGATAACTGCCAGATTCTCGCAGAGGCAAAAAACAACACAAACAAAACCCATGAAATACTAGCATAGCAGAGTTGGCGTTTGGGATAATGTTCTTTAACCTCTGTGTTTTACCTGTGACGTTAATGGATATGGTATTGTAATAAAGCTGACGTTTTTAAAAACCCATTTATAAAGACATTAAAAGTAATGGAATTCATATTTATACCTCACTTTTTAAAAAAATTAAATACCTCACGCTGCACATATTCAATAGTTGCTTGGCCATTACCATATGTTCTGAAAAAAGATGTGTAATGTTTTTAATTGGTAAGAATAAAAAAAAGTCGGTTAATAATAATTTTTTCTGGCCCAGGCACAGCGGCTCAGGCCTGTAATCCCAACACTCTGGGAGGCTGAGCTGGGTGGACTGCTTGAGCTCAGGAGTTCCAGACCAGCCTGAGCAAGAGTGAAATCCCATATCTACTAAAAAATAGAAACAGTAGCTGGTATTGTTGGTAGGTACCTATAGACCTAGCTGCTTGGAAGGCTGAGACAAGGGTATTGCTTAAGCCTGAGAGTTCAAGTTGCTGTGAGCTATGATGCCGTGGAATTCTACCCAGGGGAACAGAGTGAGACTATGTCTCAAGAAAAACAAACAAATAAAAAACATATTTCTTTCTGCTAACTCCTAAGTATTTTCAATTGATAATTTACCCATGATTCATGTCTTTTTCACTATAAGGATATAGCTATAATAGGACATATATATGATGATAGATAAATTATAAAAAATAGGTAATAGGTGTGTATGTGTGTAGACAGATAAAGAATTTAGAGAAGATATATTACCTTCAACTCTTTTTTTCTCATCTATATAACCTTTTGAGGTTTATATTTCTTTCTCTAGCCACCAGGATTATATTCTCTAGATAGTTTCTATAGGTACTGTCCTAATTTGGTGTTGATTTTGTTTTAACAAACAAATAATTCTTTGTGGTTTGTCCTATACCAGCACTATACTTAGTGGGAAAGTGGAGATGAGCAGAGTATAGTATCCAAAGACACTGAAAATTTATGTCCACTTAAAAACTTGCATGTAGGTGTTTATAACAGCCTTACGCATAACTGCCAAATCTTGGGTAATGTCCTTCAGTAGGTGAATGTCTATGTAACCTGTGGCACATCTGGACAATGGAATATTTTTCAGCACTAAAAAAAAAAAAAAAAAGAAAAAGAAAACTATCAAGCCATGAAAAAACGTGGAAGAAACTTAATTATATATTTTTAAGTAGTAGAAGCCGATATGAAAAAGCTACATGCTGTATGATTCTGCAAGTATATGACATTCTGGGAGAGATAAAGGTATGGAGATAATAGTAACATCAGGAATTGTCAGGGGATAGAGAAGAGCAGAGAGTGAATAGGTGAAATGGAAGACTCTTATGCTACTGAATTTCTCTGTATGATGCTATCATGGGGTACGCATTTCATTACATGTTTTACCAGACCCATAGAATGTACGACACTGAGCAAACCCTAAGGTGAACTGAGAACTTCAGGTGCTAATGACAAGTCAATGTAGGTTCATTGAGTATAACAAATACACTTCTCTGATGGAGGATTTTGATAATGCAGGAGGTTCTGTATAGGTGTGTGGGGAATTTCTGTACCTTCTGCTTAATATTGCTATGAGCCCAAAACTGCTCTAAAAAATAAAGCTGATTAAAAATTTACCAAGTACCTCAAAGTACTTTATGTAAGTTATATTTATGTATATTTATCATATTAAAATGGCAAACTAGAATTTTAAAACATAGTTATCAATATAGTAATATAATAAACCCATCATATGCTAACTTAAATGGCATATTTTGCTGAAAAATATATTTTTTCCAAAACACAAAAAGAAGAAAGCTATTGTTTACATGCGTGAAAATTTCTTCAATGTCAAATTCACAGAAGATATTTGAATGTCATGTGTTTCTGCATTCAATGTGTTATAATATTTTGTATATTTGCAGTATGAGAAATGAGATCCAGCCTTTCCTGCTAGAAACGACAAGAGATAGTTATAGAATTAAGCCACCATACTGGTTGTGTTTAAATACAGCCATTTATTACTTCAGTATCTTATTGTTATTTAAATTATTTAGTCCTGGAATTCAGATGCTGCTAAAGTGAAATGCCAATTTGAGATTATATCCTTATACTACATATAATCCCCAAGGGAGACTATTCCTTAGAAAATTGAGTGTGTATGTGTTGCTTTCTTTTTTTTTTTTTAAACTTCTAATCCCTTTCACAAACTGTGTCTTTTTCCTTTTTTCTAGTCAATATATACCCAGGACTTGTAAAGTTGTACAAAGCTCTAACCTCAGCAAACACACAGTCCAGCCTTTTCTTTTTTGAGACAGAGCCTCAAGCTGTCCCCCTGGG
>NW_003852400.1:11501308-11504418 GCF_000181295.1 Otolemur garnettii | reverse complement strand
CCTCCCAAGTAGCTGGGACCACAGGCGCCCGCCACAACGCCCGGCTATTTTTTGGTTGCAGCCGTCATTGATGTTTGGCGGGTCCGGGCTGGGGATTCGAACCCACCACCTTAGGTGTACGTGGCTGGCGCCTTAGCCGGTTGAGCTATAGGCACCGAGCCAGTCCAGCCTTTTCTTGAAGCCAGCATTCTAGATTCTGAATATGTGACTTCCCACACCCTTTCACGTGGACTGTGTGAAATGAGGTTGATGTTCTACAAATTTCATCAATTTATTTATAGAAAGTAACCTGAAGGAATGTTACTTGACAACTCCTCTCAGTGGCCTGAGCTTTTAAACACTTTAATAAAGACACGGATTTGTTTTCACTATTCCTAACAGTCCTTTCCATTACCTGCTAGCCACTGTCTTTAACACACCCCTTGTCATTTCTTTGAATTGCTTTCAAATGCCTAGACTTGTTTTCGCCCCTTCTACCCATAGAAAATATCGAGTTCTCTTCTTTTCTTTTATTTCAGGTTGAGTGTACAAAGAAATAGGTTACAATGTTTGCAATTGTAATTTTGTCCCACCCCCAAGAAGTGTGCCATACACTCTAACATTGTGCCCAGTAAATAAGTGGGAGCACACCCATCCCCCTCCCTCTTCCATCTCCCCGTCACTTATTCCATCTCTTCCCACCTTTAACTGATTTGAGTTTTTATCTTATGTGGGCATTTAGTAGATCATCTACTGGCCCCATATTAATATTGAATACACTGGATACTTGCTTCTCCATTCTTGTGATACTGCACGAAATAGAATGCGTTTCAACTCCATCCAGGTTAATACAAAGGTACAATTTTTTGCATTTCTTCAATGCTGGTATTTTAATGGAGATTGCATTAAATCTTAGGTTGCTTTAGGTAGAATAGACATTTTGAAATGTTGATTCTTCCCAGACCAGAACATGGTATGTTCTTCTAATTATTGAAGCTTCTGACATTTCTTTCCTTATGGTTTTATAATTCTCTTTGTAGAGACCCTTCACCTCTTTTGTTAGGTCTATTGTTAAGTATTTCATTTTCTTTGAGGCAACTGTGAAGAATATTGTATCCTTGATTTGCCTCTCAACTTGGTTTTTATTGGCATATACAAAGACTACTAATTTGTGGACATTCTTTTTGTACCCTGAGATTTTACTGTATTTCTTAAACACTTCCAGGAGGTTTTGTGGTTGAGTCTCTGGGATTTTCTAAGTATAAGATCATTTCATCAGCAAAGAGGGAGAGTTTGACTTCCTCTGCCCCCATTTGGATACCCTTTATATCCTTCTCTTGCCTGATTGCATTGGCCAGAACTTCCAGAGCTATGTTGAATGCTAGTGGCGATAGTGAACATCCTTGTCTGGTTCCATTTCTAAGTGGAAAAGCATTCAGTTATATTCCATTCAGTATGATGTTAACTGTAGGTTTGTCATAGATGGCTTCAATCAGCTTACAAAATGTTCCATCTATGCCTATTTTCTTAAATGTTCTTGTTAGAAAAGGATGCTGAATTTTATCAAATACTTTTTCTGCATCTATCGAAAGGATCATATGATCCTTGTTTTCTTCTATTGACATGGTGAATTACAGTTATAGATTTACATATGTTAAATCAGCCTTGAATCCCTGGGATAAAGCCTACTCAATTGTGGTGTATAATTTTTGTAATGTGTAGCTGTAATGTGTTAAAATTTTACCAAGAATTTTTGCACTGGTATTCATTAGTGAAATTGGTCTGTAGTTCTCCTTTTTAGTTGAATCATTTCCTGGTTTTGGAATCAGGATTGCTCATAGAACACATTGGGGGAAGTTCCTTCCTTCTCATTGATTTGGAATAGGTTCTTCAGTGTTGGTACAAGCCCCTCTTTGAAGGTGTGTTAGAATTCTCGTGTGAAGGCGTATGATCCAGGGTTATTTTTTGTTGTTGTTGGGAGCTGTTTTATTGTTTCTTCAATTTCAATGCTTTATATTGGTCTCTTCAAAAGACCTATTTTTTCCTGGTTAAGTCTAGGGAAATGGTGTGAGTCCAGGTATTCACTGGTCCAATTCCTCCACATTGTCAAATTTCTGGGTTTAGAGTTTTGGGTAGTTGTCAGAAATAATCTTATATCTCTGTGGTATCAGTTGTTATTTCCCCCTTTTTGTTTCTAAGTGAGGTTATTAAAGAGTTTACTATTGTGTTTCTAGTTAATCTAGCCAATGGTTTAACAATTTTATTTATCTTTTTGAAGCAAAACTATTTGTTTCATTTAATTTTCTGAATAATTCTTTTGTTTTCAATTACATTTATTTCTGATTTAATCTTAGATAATTCTTTTCTTCTATTAGATTTGGGATTGGATTGCTCTTCCTTTTCCATTTCTTTAAGATAATTCATTCAGTTGTTTGTGTGCTCTCTTTTCTGTTTTTTAGATGTAGGCATCTAATGTGATAAGCAGTCCCTCTTAGGACTGTTTTGCAGGATCTCACACATTTGGGTGGCTTGTGTCTTCATTGTTATAGTTGAGGAAGTTAATAATTTCTTCCTTTATTTCTTCCTTGACCCAATTGTCATTCAGTATAAGGTTATTTAGTTTCATCATTTTGTATGGGGATGACAATTTTTGTTGGAGTTGAGGTCCACCTTTATTGTCCTGTGGTCTGAAAAAATACAAGATATAATTTCAATTCTTTTAATTTTGATGAATTAGTATCCTTAGATGTGATCTATTTTTGAAAATTTCTATGGGATGATGAGAAGAATGTACATTCCTTAGTTTTGGAATGGTGTGTTCTGAGTAAGTCTATTGAGCACATTTGTTCTGGGATTGCATTTCAGTCCCTTGTATCTTAGTTCATTTTTGCTTAGAGGATTTGTCATATCTAAGAGAGTTGTTAAATCCCAAATATTATGGTAGTATAGGATATCATATTGCTTAGAACAATTATGATCAATTTCAAAATTTAGAAAGTTTTTTTTTATTGAATGGTAACTATGTACATTAATGCACTTCTGGGATACAGTGTGGGGTTTTCACACACAATCCAAAACACTTCCATCTAACTGGTTAACATAGCCTTCATGTCATTTTCTTAGTTATTGTT
>NW_003852400.1:11438567-11498755 GCF_000181295.1 Otolemur garnettii | reverse complement strand
AACTTGATATAGATCTGTTCAACATTTCCACTTCATTCTGACTGAGTCTTGGGAGGTGGCGTGCTTCCAAGTATTGGTTGATTTCCTTCAGATTGTCATATTTCTGGGAATAAAGTTTCTTGTAATATTCATTAAGGGTTTTTTGGATTTCTAAGGGGTCTCTTGTTATTTCATCTTTACCATTTCTAGATCAAAGTGTTGGCAGTTTTGATTTCTTCTGAGGCCCTCTCTTCCTGATTTATATAAGGCTGCCTTCTCACTGGGTCTTCACATGGCCTTTCCTGCTTATGTATATGTCCTGGTCAGATTGGATTAGAGCCCAATCCAATGGCTTCATATTCATCATGTCTTTAGAGACCATGTTTCCAAATATATATCGTGAGGTACTGAAGGTTGAGATATCAATATATGAATTTTGGGAGGACACAACAGGGAGCTTAGGGGTTTCCAAGTGCAAGGGGCAAATGATGTAACGCATAAGGAAAGAAAGTGGAAAAAATCAATGTGAAATGGGTATTTTCCCCATTAATATATAAACATATGCATTAAGTATCTTCATGTAAGCTGTATGTTCTAATAAATATTTTTATATTGATACTGCCCATTAATATAAATTAACCAGAAAGGTTAGCAGCATTGATAAAATTTAAGTTATTTTAAAATTATTAATAACTGTATTTTACAGTGTTCTGAAATTTATATTTAAAGATTAACTTAGGATAGTTGTTTAAAATGCTTAAGTATATTTCCTAGGTTTTTAATAATAACTCTAATTTATTCTATCTTGTTTAAGTTTCCATCTTCTCAATAATCCCTAAAGAATGTTTATAATGAATAGACACATGATAAGCAATCATGAGGCAAAGATAGAATGTATTATAATATTTACTTGTAATTTAATTTCTTGTCAAATGTAGAATACAGATGGTCCCTGACTTATGACAATTTGACTTATGATTTTTCTAAGTTTATTAGAACTTAGAAAATTTTATTAAAGTATTTAATGGATTTTGAGAGCATGATTTTTTTACTTATGATGGGTTTATTGAGACAAAGCCCCATCTAACTTGGAGCATCTGTAAATATTAAGTGTAATACTACCCATATCATCTTTCACTAAAATGACTTGACAAGTAAATTTTTCCAATAATTTAAAGAACTACCACCAATCTTTCTCAACCTTTTCCAAAAATTATAAAAGAAGGAACACTTCCTAATTCAATGAGGCCAGTATTCTCTTGATACCAATGTCAAAGATACTATAAGAAAAGACAACTCCAGACCAATGTCCCTATTGTAGCAAAAATCCTCAAGAAGCTGGGTTATTACATAATACCATACACAAAAATCAACTGAAAATAGAGCAAATATGTAGTACTTATGTGTAAGACTTAAGTCTTTGTAAATATAAATAAATGCAGTATAAATAAATATAAATGTAAATATAGCTCGTAAGAAAATACAAGGAAAAAGCTTCATGACATTGGATCTGACAGTGATTTAGAGGATCATCTGACACTAAAGGCATAGCAATGAAAGAAAAAATATGTATCCATATTTGACTTTGGAAATTTTTTGATTTGCATGATAATATGAGTGTATTTTAAATATACACAATAAAATTTATTTTAGAAATAGAGACAGTATCAACAGAGTAAAAAGACAACCTAATACGGGAGAAAAATTCTAAATTATACATTTGATAAGAAATTCATGTTCAGAGTATGTACAGAATACTTAAAACTCAACAAGATAAAAGCAAACAGCCTGATTTAAAAATGGGCAAAGGACTGAAGTAAATAAAAGTGTTTCCAAAGAAGACATAAAGTGGTAACAGCACATGAAAAGATGATCAACATCTGTAATCCTTTAGGAAATGCAAATAAAACTATAATAAAATAACATAGCCATTTAGGATGATTACTATCCAACAACAAAAATAAACAAAATAACAAATTTTGGAGAGGACATATACTATTGGTGGGAATGTAAAGTACTACAGCCATTGTGAAAAACAGTATGATGGTTCCTCAAAAATTTAAAAATTGAATTACCATATGTAATAGCAGCTTAACTTCTGGATGTATACCCCAAAGAATTGAAAACAGAATCTTGAGGAGATACTTATATATTCATTTCATAGCAGCATTATTCACAATAGCTAAAATGTGAAAGCAATCACAGTGTTCACTGATGGACAAACGGATAAGCAAAATATGGTATAGATGTATTATGGGAAATTAGACTTCAAAAGGAAGAGAATTCTGACACATGCTGCAACATAGATAAATCTTAATGACATTGTTCTAAGTCAGTCACAAAAAGCAAATGCTGTATGATTTTACTTATATATAAGATTGTTAGAGTAGTCAAAACTCGGAGAGACAAAAAGTAGACTGGCAGTTGCAGGAGCTAGAGAAAGAGGGTAAGGAGGATTTATTGTCTAATGAGAATAGAGTTTCAGTTTTACAAGACAAAAAGAATTATGGAGACGGATGATGGCACAATATTGTCAATGTTTTTATTACCTCTGATGCACAACTTTAAAAATGGTTAAGATGGTAAATTGTTTTGTAATGCATATTTTACCACAATAAAAAATTGAAAATCACAAAAGAAAAAATTGGTGGAGCTACTATAAAATATATCCTTGTATCCAAACTATCTATAGATTGTTAGCCTTGCTTTAAACGTTAGGCTTAATCCTGAGGGCTGCACTCAGTTGTCATTTTCATTGTAGAGCACACCTCCAAGAGGTTTACTGTGTTTAAATTCATGTCTGACGTATCAGTGAATCATGAGAAAAGTTAGTAAAAGAAAATAAAAATGCATTTTAGATAACTAAATAAGATATTTCAATTTCCTTCTTGTACCACCTTATGCCCCATTCCCACCCCCCAATTTTTTCCATTAAGCTTTTACTTTGTTCCCTTTACTTAGTAAGGATTTAAAGATGGCTGAGCAGGTGGTGATAATGACAATTCAGGACATGACCTGTGTCATTCTTTTAGTTTAACAAAAACGTTGAATTTTGATTTCTTGGGTAATAAGCTTAAAAGACATTATTCCTTTGGAAATGAATTCAAAGGAAGATTAAGTCAAACCTAGGAAATTACTGTTTCAGCCTAGTATTTAGGGGATTAAAAACAAACAAAACCCCCAGTACTTAGTTATGTGAGCAAGCTTCTTGCCGTCTCATGCCCCACTCCGCCGTTCTCTTTACTCTCTCTTCTCTTTATGCAGAGAGAGCCACGGTAACTATGGTTTTTGTACCCAGCATAGTCTCTCTTTCTCCTTTTTAAATAATAAAATGTAGCTTTTATTTTAATGTAGAAAATGGCAGATAACAATTTCCTGAAGTTCGAATGTGGCAGATGTAAGGCAGTCCCATAGTGGAAATGTAGCCAATTAGACTGGCTGGCCTTGGCTGCCACAGGTGCTACTCTAGGGACTGGTATCTAATAAAGATCAGAACAGAAAACAATTCACAGAAGAGGAAACCGAAACTATTAAAAAACCAAAGGTGAGACTATGTGATGTGGACAGTCTGATGACAGTCTGATTCCAAAATGTTCTAAATGTTTTTAAAATGTGCGTTTTTAATGTAACAAGAAACAGTAGAATGGTTGCCACAGTCTGGCTATTGGTTGAAAACAAAAGATAAAAGAATAGAAGGGAATCTATTCCTTGTAGGGGAAGAAAGGCAATGATTAAAATGAAAGAGATCCAAGGGAGTAGATATCATCTTAACAAATTTTGTGTTTTGCATATGCTGTCAGGGTTTTTTTAGTAAATGATTCAGGGGCAGAAGTAAGGATAACAGCAAATGTTACCATAGATCCCAGAAAGACAGAAAATAGAGCTCCCGCCATGAGAGTACCACCCAACAAGTTTAAAATAGGATGAGTTATACTCTAGTCCTGACAAAAATGCTGCTACCAAGACTCTTCATATCTTCGTCCATAATAGGTGAGAGAATAGACACACAATTAGAGATAAGCATCATAAGAGGAAGAAGATATTTAAAATTAATTTTACATACACAGCATGTGTATATGGTATAGGTCTATAGGTGTGTGTGCATATATGAGTGTGTATGGTGTCCAGAAACTATCCAGCCATGTAAAATAAAAAGCAGAGACATAATAACATGGCTGGATAATTTCTGGACAAACTTCATACGTGTGTGTGTGTCTGTGTATATATATATGTCATGCATATCAATACTCAAATTATTAAATGTAGCTTTTTGACAATTGAGTTTCTTGCTATAACTATTAGTCCAGGAAAGTTTTAAGGGTAATAAAATACATCAGAGTTGAGGGTCATTGGATGAAAATTTTAGGAAAAGATATTAATATACCAGTTGGACTATCAGGGTTAACTCTAACAAGATTGAAATTAGCCCGATAATGTTTTAATGAAGTAAGCATGCACAGGACACTGACCAATAATCAAAGCATAATTTATACTTATGTTGCTTTCTAGACATGGGTCTGAGGAGTTTGGGGTAGTTTATATTAGCTGGTCAGTATTGTTTATGGAAAACAGTGAAATTGATGATTTACAGCTGGTCTCAGCAAGATCTCTTGAAGACTCTGTCATTGCAGCTGATTGTGTTACTGATAATAAAACTTTCCAGTGGAATCTGGAAATGGTAGAACTGAACTTCAGAAGCTATTAAAATGGACTAAGAGGAACTGTAAACTGATAGCAGATTGCCTAATTAATTAGTTGCATAGTTAATGCTTTCTGCACTAGCCAAATCCTTCAGTTGAGATACACCCTCAGGCAGGAGGAACTATGACCAAGAGAACTCAGGTAACTGCAACATTTGATAAGTTGACTATGCCTACGAAGCTAATTACCACTAAAATGGAGCAAGTTGAAAATAAAAGGATAAAAATTCACAAATGTAGTAATGTGCTGAAGGAATCAAGTAAATTTGTGTATCATCAAAAGCAATTATCTGATGAGCCCTTATTAACATGACTCCTGAGAATTTTAGATCAAAAGCTTTTTCTCTGCCTTGAACACTTCAGAGCTAAGAAGAATGTTTGGGCTCAGGTGGATATTCAAGTGGTTGCTTCCTTTGCTCTGGTTCACAGAAATGTCCCTACTTTACTAGAATGAATTAAGGGATTCATTAATTATCCAGCCCCTCCTGTGTTATTATAAATGAAAACTACCTACTGAAACCTTATATTTGCTATTGGTGCAAGATGAATTGGAGTGTCTGTATGGCAACAAGAAACAAGCTCCCCAATGAGATGCCCCTCACCTAGGTAATAATTGATACTGTATTAAAAAAAGACCCACTAGCACAAATACTCTATGTGACTTTGTTGTGGGAGCCTCAGAAGGCTATAAAGAGGTAGTCTCAGAACTTTCATCTCAGCTACCTCATTCATATACAACTTAAAGATAATAAAAATGTTATGACTTTACAAAACAATGAAAATCACAATAGGAATAAGAGGAACAATTCAAGCAAACAATGTAGAAGTCTCAGAATGGCTAATTAAAATGGCACGACAAAAGAGAAAATTGATTCAATGTCAAGAAAAACCTTGATAAAATCTTATGGAAGCTGAGAGGGAACCACAACTTTCTCTCCATGAACTTTCTGGAATATAAAATACCCAAGGGGTAACGATTGATTTATCTTCACTCAGAAGAATTTCAGCAAGAAAGGTGAACCTCCAACATTAAATGTAAGACTACCTAGGTTAATATTAATATACTTATGGAAGACAGAGTTTCTTGACCCAAACCTGATTGTTTAATCCTGCTCAAAATCCAGGTCCCTGCACAGCCTATGAAGTTTGGACTAATTGCATAAGCTGGAGCAATATATGATATGCCGTGTAAACTTGGACTACAATCGATACAGCTCCCCACACTTCAGACTAAAAAGGAAGTTCAACACCTAGAGAGACTGGCTTCTGGAGAAATCATATCCTTTGTTAAGAATACTGCTGGGCCCCAACCAGAAAGTTGCAAGAAAAAACAATTTTTTTTGATTGGGTACTAAAGAGCCGGAAGCCTTCTTAAACTGCAGGAGGCCACAGTCCCAGCTGTTTCATTAGGTCTATATAATCATAACAATAAAATTTTATTAAAAGTGCTACCCATAGACCACACTATTTAGAGGACAATAAAAGGGATTCCCATGAATGATACTTTTACCTGGAAATCCCTATGGAAAATTTGAGGCAAACTGAATAGGACAGGTTGATGCTCATCAAAGAAGCCCTCTGCCGAATCTGCAGGTGATTGACTCAGCAAGTTCATGCTCCAGCTCTGGCTTTTAACAGTGCAACCCAGTCCTATGATGTGCGTGCTCATGAGGAAAATAAAGCCATGAAGAGATGAACCAAAGAAACATATATCGCAGATCCCTGTTAATGCACAAACTGTTCATAAAATTTGCCCTATGTGCTGACAGGGAAGACAGCATTTAAGTTTACCCTGGGAATTATTTCCAAGACATGTCTAGCCCACAGCTAGAAAGTAGATTGCATTGACTTTTTACTCACTTCTCTGGGAGATATAAATGGATATTGACAGAACTTAATAATATATTTTGAATTTGCCACTTATAACCAGTGACTGAGGTCAATACAGCTAATACTATCAAAGAAGTAGAAGAAAAACATTGCAAATAGTTTGGCCCTCCTACTTAAATATCATCAGCTCAGGGTATTCATTTCATTGCCTCTTTCATGCACTAATATGTGAAAATGTCACGTTCTATGGGATTTTCATAGTTTAGTTAATAGAAAATTGGAATGGACAAGTAAACCCCCTTCTGAAAAATATGAGGGATGGCAAAAGATTGAAGAGATGGTCCACAAATTGATAGCATGCTTTTTTAAAGTTAAACTGGTAAACTACAGATAAGTCTTCATTAAATAAATTATTATGCTTTTATGATGAAATTAGGAAAGAAGGGCTAGAGGATGATATAGGAACCGACATATAAATATTGACTACTCCACCACAGCTTTCTTTTTCAATGCTGAACCAAATTGTTCTTGGACTGAAGTTAACACTAAGGATCCCAAGGGCTGGGGATATTTCAAAACAAAATTCAGCGTCTATTAAGTTGAACATAACTGTAGGAATTCCAAAGGGATTCATGAAGTGGTTTATTTCTTACCCACACAACACCAAGTTGGGTGTAACTATTCCAGGTCTTCATGCTTACCTATTCTGACTCCCGGCAATTGGGAAGGAATCCAAAGGAAGACCTGGCACAGCACATATTGATATTGGCCATCTGAGATAGCCCAGAGGCTAAACCAGATGGACCTGCTTCAGGAATGAGCATTTGGATTCAAAGTAATAATAAAGAGAAGAAAGTTATGATGCTAAAGGGAAGAACGTCAATAAATAAGTCTTACAGAAAGAATTCTGTAATAACATATAAGTCAGATAGAGATTTAGAACAAGAAAGTAATAGCTTTTCTTACCTGAGAGTCCAATGTGCCTCGGGATGGAGTGGTTTGCTTTTCAAAACCTCCTCTTTTAAAGAACCAAAATATGAGTTTGGCAATGGCCAAAGTAATGAACATAATTCTGCCAGTGATCTAGCCGAATTCTGCTATGGCTATATCAAACAACACAAATGTGGCTATGCCTTTTGGTTCTCATTTCACAAAATGTAACTATTATCAAGGAATCCATGGGATTATTGCCAAGTAGAATCTGGAGAACACTGTGTGTTCATTCATAATCCAAGTGAACATCGTGTGCTCACTAAAGAGGTTCAAGAAGCATTAATGACAGTAGAAGGTCCCATTGGTTATAATATCACATGAGAATCTAGCAATTTGCCTTATTGTTGTGCATGGAAACCTGTAAGTACCTGGAAGAAGAAAAAATGGATCTTGAAGCATTAACAAAGGGAAATAATTGGATACAATTTGATGGGCTTGCATCCCTGAAAATGAGACGCCAGAGATTTGATGTGGATGATAATGGGAAGTGTCAGCAGTGACTGCTCTTCATGTGACCTTATCCTGGTGAATTCAACATTTCGAGTACCAAATTTATTTCCTAGTCATTTTAAAGTGGTTATTACCTGAAGGCAATATCACTTTTGATGCATCAAACAGAACTGCTCTGTTCAAAAATAAAAGAGCTTTAAAGTCTTTCATCTATTATTAGAAATATTATGTAATATAAAAGGAGAGGCAAATTTTGTTGAAAGGAATAAAATAGTTATATTTTAATACTATATGATTCACATTGCAACCACATATTCAGAGTATGGCATGATCTTTTATGCAGAGATTATATGAATCGTTAACATTGTAGAACATAATAAAATAACACTAATGTTGAAGAGCACGTGCATCGTGGGATTGAATTACCACTCTGTCAGGATGTTATCCCTGTGAAAGAATTGGCATGATGAATATTTAGGCTGATAAATTGGTTACAATTCCTAACCGTTCAGCAGATATGTACTCTGAAGTGCAGGTCTATGTAGATCAGGGAGGCAAAAGAAACAGATTGGTATAAAACTATGAGAAAGTTTGTGCTGATATTATGGGATGTTTTGTTTTCTGTTTAAATCCATGTAACTCCTCAGTGGTTATCACAAATGTAGGTGATTTTAATTGTTCACAAAATCTAATTATGCAATGTTATATCGCAAGTGATTGCTGTCCAACCAGAGAGCTTGTTTTGTCATAACGAGGGCTTGACCACAGACCTGGGAAGTGGATGAGGTTGTAAGGGATAATTCCAGTTAAGTCAAGAATAAGCCTGATCTATTTTATTAAAATAAGAGATACAAAAATAAGATGAATAGTGTTGATTGTAACTATGATGCACAGACTATCTGAGAGGTTTATATTAGTTTCTCAGCATTGTTTATTGACAACAGAGAGATTGATGAATTATGCCTAGTCTCAGTGAGACCCTCACAAGGTTATGCCTATCGGATTAGTTACACAGTAACACTTTTATATAACAAGTAAGAATACCCTAGTTTATAAAATACCCCAGCTGAGATACTATTTTGGATGCTTGGTTCTGAGTTACTCTCTGTACGTTGGTTGGTCCTGACCAAGAAAGAAAGGACATCTAGTATACCATTATAAGAGGACAACAGTTGAAGCTTGAACCTGGACCTTCGTTGCGAGGCACATCCTTACTTCAAGTATATTCCTACTTCAATATATTTTACCTGAAGCAATCTGCAAATTCATAAGCATTTTCATTTTGCATCTTGTAAGTCTTCTTTAATAATCAAACCCTGTTTAACTGCTTCTCTTTGTGCAAGACTATAAGTATTAGTGTTGAGGAATAAGATACTTTCCTAAGGTATTTGTGTTAGAAGAAAACAAAACGAAATGAATCCTCATAATTATATGTAACTTAATTTGTTTTCTTATTTTATATAAATAAACAGTATTAAGTTGATACTTTCACAGTGCCTAAGAAGTGTTATGCATTGATAAAATTTCTGTATAAATCACACTGCTATCCTATTGCTTCTTAGTATTTAAATAGATTTCTAAGATACCTAGCTTTAGTGGCTGTTTTTTCACTCAAACACCACCCTCCACTGGGAATAGTAATAGAGGTTGTAGTAACTACCATTATATTCTTCAAGACTGTCAGTAGTGTTTAGGACATGTTAACATAGAGGACAGAATCTCGTAACATCGGAAGATGTCTTGCATGAAATGAGCGCTAGGATTCAGTAGAGACTGCCCTAGAGAATGGAAAACACATCAAAAAAGCAGTCAGGGTTTTCTCCTTGTAGAGATCTTTCATCTCCTTGGTTAAATATATTTAACATTTTTGCAGCTCTTGTAAATGGTATTGAGTTCTTGATTTGATTCTCAGTTTGGCAGTTGTTAGTGAATAGAGGAACTATTGATTTTTATACATTAATTTTGTAATAGGAGACTTTATTGAATTCATTTATAAATTATAGTAGACTTTTGGAGGAGCCTTTTTAAAAATTTTTAAACAGGCAACATTTTATTTTTATTTATTTTTTTATCAGATCATAGCTGTGTACACTGACACTGTCATGGGGTGCAGTGTGCTATTTTTATATGCAATTTGAAATATTCTCATCAAACTGATTTTGTAAGTATAAAATCACGTGATAGCCAGAGATAGTTTGACTTCCTCTTTTTCAGTGTGTGCTATCAAGGCGACAGGTACACTGAAGTCCCTGACTTCATCACTATACAATTCATCCATGTAACAAAAAATTTGTTGCCCACTAAATCTATGAAATTTTAAAAAAAGAAAGAGGAGTCAGAAAGAAAGAGTTCTATTAACTGAATAGAAGCCACTTAGCAAGACATAAAATCTTTGAAAATTTGAAATTGAAAAAGAAAGAGGAGTCAGAAAGAAAGAGTTCTATTAACTGAATAGAAGCCACTTAGCAAGACATAAAATCTTTCAGGATATCACTTTAGTTAATTATAAAATAGATATGTTAGATTACATGATTTCTGTCTTCTTAAAGTCTACAACCCTATAATTCAATTATGTTGGATGACAAGCTGCCTAAAAAAAAAAAAAAATCTAGGCTTAAAATTCTAAATTAAAAGGATATTTTAACATAAATATAGAGGCAAATTCAAGGAATGATAAGAAGTTAAAAGTCCTTTAAATGTTGCAGATTGTCTAGTGTTTTTCAACAAGGTAGGATCTGTAATTTGGAAAAATTACTAAATAAAAAATTTAATAATAATAGAGATTATGTCCCATTTTTTCACTGGGATTAAACTGATTAATTTTTTATACACTCTTGTTAATTCTCACAATACTCTTTAATGGAAGTTATTATTATTTCTGTTTTATAGATTAGAAAAAACAAAGTTCAAAGAGTTTAAATGACTTCCCTCATATCAAAAGAAAGATGAAGATCAAAGAAAGTCCTAGCTATTTATAAACAATAGGCACATGCAGAAAGATATATTTGGTCTGTCTGAAAAGAAAGTAATTTTTCAAGGGATTATTTAGGAAAGTGTGTCCCCCAAAGGGCCTGGTATAAATGAAAGTCAAGGTTATCTTTATGGTTTTATATAAGAATATACATTGCAAATAATTAGCAGAAAAATTGGTCACTCCAATTCCTAGGTTCTTAGCTCCTCTGTTTTTGGTCTTTTTAATACAAATTATAGTCTTTTTGGATGCTTTTTCCCCTGGAAGGAATATAAGCTCACGCAGCGGTTTTGCCATGGGTTATTTTTGTCTGTTAATTTACTTAGCTCAAGGATATTCAACTCCAACTTCATCATGTCTTCCAATTCTACCTCTTCTGAATGCCCACTATTCTGTGTAAGCTCCGTATCTTTGTAAGATTCTACCCACTGGTAAAACCCACCATTTTTAGGGAACATAACTACACTGTAAGACATGCTTCTCTGAAAAGGGAGGAGATGTTGGAAGATAAACTTTTAGTATAGAGCATCTTAGAATGTTGGAGAAAATATTAAAATGATATTTTCAAAATCCTTTATGGCTGGAAAGAAAAATAAAGTGTAAAATAGTAAAAAAAAATAAAAAACAATGACAAAAAGTGATAAACTAAAGAAATAAGAAGATAAAGAATAGAGTGTACACTGTGAGATAATATGCTCTTTCTTGGACACATTAGATCATAATTTGGTTGTTTCTGAGGTGTAGGAACTAAATCCATGCATCTACTTTAGACCCACTATTATAAAGCCTAAAATTATTTTTCATAAGATTAATAACAGAAACATTACTTGAAAATTGAGTTCCACTAAGTTAGAGGAACTTGAAAAGTATCTTGGGCACATAACAGGTTTAGTTTCACAAAGTCATAAAACTTGGAGGCATCACCTTAACAGACTTAGGCTATAGTACAAAACTGTAATAACCAAAACAGAATGGTGCAGGCATAAAAATAGAAACATTTATTCACTGAGCATTCTAGTGGTGACACATTCCAATTCCTCATGTGCAAGTCAGTGTGGACCTACAATCATTTGTGCATATAGCACAGTTTGAATCAAGGAAGGAAATCCAAAATTCTGAGAGTTGGAGCTTCTGTAATAAAGCTGACACATCCTAACCTTTTTTAAAACACCTAGAGGCTGGAGGAGAGAAAGACTGTATAATGCAAGCAAATTCTCTGTGGGAAGAGGAAGGGCACTACCCAGAAATAGTGTCGTCTGTTTCTTCCTTTTTGAAGACGAGGAGACCAAGTTATATCTGGGTTTTATTACCTTTACAATGTGAACAAATGGCTTTGGGAACTATCTTAATTCATTCTGACTGATATAACAATATACATCAGACTGAGTAATTTATAAACAACAGAAATTTATTTTTTGTGGTTCCAGAGGCTGAGAAGATCAAGGTCAAGGCACCAACTTGCTCTCTGTTTCGTGAATGGCACCTTCCCATTTTGTCCTCACATGGTGGAAAGGACAAGCAAGCTCCCTGGGGCATCTTTTACAAAGTCACTAATTCTATTAATAACAGCTTCATGCTTATGACTTAATCACCTCCTAAACACCGCACTCCTTCAATACATAAATTGGGGAGTGGAAAGAGCAAGTATTCAGAGCCAGATTTGTCTTTGAATCTTTCCAGAACAATTCTATAACTTCCAAGGCATGGTTACCATTCAGTTCTTTAAACCAGGTTATCAGTATATGCTCCGAAAGCCCAAATCATACAGAAATGCAAAACTATTTGTGGAGGTTATTTTCCTAACAAAAACTTGAGTAAGGAGACTGACGTTAGGAATCTAGTTAGGAAGATGCTTAGCATTTTAGTTTCTAGACAATGATCCAGTTTAGATCATTCCCTTGAGAATAAAGAGAAGGAACTAGATTTAAGAGGAGTATTTTTGTAAAGCTTGATAGGACTATGTGAATAAATAAATTTTAAGGAAAATAGGAAAGGTGAGTTAAAGTTGGTATGTTCTTTCAAGAGTGTACGACAGAAATGGTAAGCAAATTAAAGGCAAACTTTTTTTTCCAATAGTAGGAAAACTTGAATTAATAGTGTTTGAAATGGAAGGATGGAAATTGGAGTGGCAGATAAGAATTCACTGTTAGAATTAAGGAACTTCTGAGATAGAATTTTATGGTATATTTAGGAAGAAAAATTGAACTAAAAAGGATCAAGGACTTTTAATGATAGAGGAAGAATTAACAGAATAATATTTGCCAAGATAGCAGAAAGTCATGTATTCCAAAGGAGATACCTTACAGAGAAGTAGATCACATATAGCCCAGAAATGTTGAAAAAGATTCTAAAAGATACTAAAAGATTAGTAATAGGGAGGCTGTCCCTTAGCAACTCTGACACAAAAATTTCACTGGAGTGGTTGAGGTAGAAGGCAGTTATATGATTAGAAGAGGAAGTAAGTAAAAAATAATTATGTATCACTACATTTCATAAAAGGACTATAGTCCAGTTAAAATAGATAGAACAATTTCTCCCTGTTGTGACAATTTTTACTTTGCTTCTCTAAACGTACCTTACTATTGATGCCTTTACTCTGTTTCTCTCCAAGACCCCAAAATACACACAGATTTAGAGAAGCCAGTATCTGTATTGAAACAATACACCCATGTTTTCTATAAATAGATACACTGTGGTTTTAGATGAACACATTTGGGATTGTATCTGGTCTTGAGAATTTTTTCGCTAATTGAATTCATTAAATCAGCAGAACACAATTACAATGGGTTATACTCTAAGGCATAAAAATAGCTCCAGCAAACAAAATCTGTATTTAAAATGTATTAGTTTTAAATGTAATTTTATCCATAAAATATATACTGCTAAATTTTCCTGTGATTATTATATTATACTCTTAAATATTCCTTGCATTGACAAAAATAATTTTAGAAGAATCTTTAGGACATCTTTAGACATAATTAGGTCAGAAGATTATATGTAAGTATAATTATAAAAGAGAATCCCTATGTGGACACAAGGGATTAATACCCAGCTCAAAATTGAATGTTTGAACAATTGAGAAGTAGTCATAGTGCCAGATTAAAGCATTACAAGGCCATCTGGCTATCTTCTAGGGGAGAGATGAACATTAGAGACTATCTTTATCATGTTCGGTTCTGTTATTTAGATTAATTTATACACTACCATGATTCCTAACAAATGTCATAGTAAAGATTTAATGTCTAAGGCATTCAACTCCATCTACAGTTTGAAATTGTATTAAGGCCCTAGCAAACCTTTATAATTTTGTAATTCACTTAGATGCCCAAACAAGTACAACATGTGGCTTTTCCCTGCCAGCTAATACAGTCTGTCCAGCTAAGATTTCAGAAGGAATTTTAAAAGGTTCCAAGGTTTCTAGACAGAAGCACATGTCAATATGGTTACATAATGTGGTTAAGTTATCCTCACAAAATTCTTCTTAATCTCTTTGCCACTACAAAAGAGAGCAGGAAAGTGTTGGCTTCCAGTGTCATTTTTTAAAAAGGATCTCTTTTCCCTAACCAATGGCAAGCACATTGTTTCCTAAATGTAATTAGAATGTTCAGGGTACATTATGTTTAAGAAAAAAGATTAAACAAGTATTATTTTAAATGTTATTTCAGGAAATATGGCATCATTATTCGTAGTATTTCTACAAGAATTTTGAAGGTAAATCATAGAAAATCTGATTTTGTATTGGACGAATTTAGCAAGTTACTAAGTCATATCATCATTAAAGTGGGTACATCTCAATTATACATGTGTGTCACCTGATGTCCAAATCTTGACGTTTCTCATAGCAGATTGTGAGTCATTTAGACAGCAAATAAATGAATCCCTCCCAGAGACACCAAGTAAGTTGAAACCTGCCTGGGTGAATCGGAAAAGATGCCAGTGTTAACTAGTATTTCTTTCTTGAAAGTGAAATAATGGACCAAAATACAGTCTATCTCAAAACTTTCGTGGAAACCTACAGATAAATGTTTAGAATATCTTTCTCTCTTAATGATGTTTCTGATGAAGAAAAGTTCTTACTGTTTATAAAGTCCAGTTAATCCTTCTTATCTTTTATAGTTAATGCTTTCTGTGTCCTAGTTAAGCCATCCTCATATACCCCCAAATCATGCAGATATTCTCCACTTTTTTCTTTTAAATGATTGATAGCTTTACCCTTCACATGTAAAGTATATGATTCACTTTTTCTTCTAGTATAATATAAATTAGGGATCAAGATTCAGTTTGTGATTAATTCAGGTATCTAATTTTTTCCATTCAGACAGAAAAAAAAAACCCTTTTATTATAGAGACACTTGTACTAGGCTGTTTATCACAGTCCCATTTACAATCACTAAATTTTTTCAAATATTTTTATTGAAAATAGCGTATTTCCCTCACTTCTTTGCAGTAGCAACATTGTTGCAAGTTAGGAGACTGAGCACATTCCTATACATCTCTTTGTGAAGTATCTATTTTATTCTACAGATGTGCTTCTCCTCAGGCATGCTGAGCTTCACGTAAGCCTTAATCTCAGGTGGCAGAATTCCTCCATACTTGTCCTTCTTCAAGATGATTGTGGCTGTTTATTCTAGATTCTGTGCATTGCCATGTGAATTTGTATGTGAATGTGTTTTCACCTGCTGAAAATTTTGAATTGCACATATAATTATATTATAGAAAATAACACATGAATATTATCACATTTATAAAAATATAAAAGTTATATTATGTAATTCACTTATATCATGTTAATATAATATAAATAGTATGTATTATAGACATACACAGATATATTTCTATCTCTTAGAGTAACTTTGGTTGGATGACACTGAAGTTATTCCTTTTATTTTAATTGTGTTATATTTTCCTGTACTGCAATATCTCATGATTTCATAGACATGTGGTGTATAGAAAGCATGAGAATTTCTTAGTCCATTTTCTTCAGTTCATTTGCTTATTTCTTTCACTGTTACTGAAGGGCTTTTTCCCCGACATAAATGGTGCCTTTTGTTATGTTTTTCCTCTTCTGATTTTTTGGTAACATTTTGTTTGAGGATTTTCTTTAACCTCTTTTTTTTCTCCCGTTACCAATAAATTTGCAAAAATGTAATGTTTTCCAAGATGCCATTTTCTCTCCTAGAAATGGCACCTCCCTGAGACTGCAACGTTAAATCCTGCAGGTTTTAGAGAAGAATCTTCTCTAAGATTCTTCCCTCCAGGTATTCAGTCGTATCCAAGGTTATTACCTACCTTGTCTTAATAGTGATTTCAGTAGTTTTTACTGATAGTTGGGCCTTTGCTTTCTGGGAACAAAGTCAAACTGATGTTATTGTGCTCCACTGCTCCCAGAGCCTGCAACACTTTCCGTTCTTCTGGCCAATTACCTCCCCAGAGGAGGAGTCCAGAGCCATCTCTGCTGGTCTCTGGATGGTGGTTGGGATTTATTTTCTCAGTTAATGGTAGATTGGGTGTGTAGAATCCTATTTGTGCTAGAGGTGCAAGCCACAAGGGATTTTATTTGCTATCCTACTTTAGAGGAAACTTTCTGAAAGGTTAGGAACAAACATAGGCAACTATCATCATCTTCTGGCATTATAGAACCCATCTTTCATTCTTAAACCATTCACTCTAAAATAAACAGACAAATGGCATATCTATACAGATTTCTTGCTTTACAATGCTTTGCAATTTCATGTTTGTCTTCACAGGGACATGGATAATTGCATCTACCTATATAGATTCCTATATAGGGTGTCACTGTGTTATTCTTAGAATAGGTGGAACTCATACCCCAGAATACCTAAGGATAACCACAGAGGCTTTTAAAAATACACATTTCCCCTAGTATTTTGTATAGAATAAAGCTTAGAAATCCACATTTTTACAGAAGCCTCTATTCTGAAGCAAGTGGGAAAGAAAAGCAATGTTTTTGACTGTCCTTATGTATTAATGTGATAAGATGTCCTGATCAGAGTACCCTGTAAGCTATGAAATATCCTTAGACACATGAATCCCAACTCTGATGAAAGAAAGGAAAAAATACCTCTTTAGGCTCAAATTTATCTGTGAAAAATATTCAGAGTTTCTGCCAGCTCAGTGTTGTCTGATCTCATTCCCAGAAATGCTCCAGGCTGACAGTCTATTTTCTAAGAACTTGTTTAGGAGTGATAACGTATGATTCAGCAGTTTGTGCTCTGTGTTCTGAATTCTCTGGCTTTTAGAGTTGATGACAGAAGAGTTCTATGTTGTATCATTTAGTATTGAGTATCTGGAAAATATCCTTAATTGTACACACGTTTTGTAGAAGTCCACCAAGATGTTATGACTTAAAGAAAATCAACAAAGGACTTAAAGAATTTCAAAAGTCTTTCAGATGCAAGTTCTATTGTGATTATAAACTTGTATTGCACTTTCTCTACTTTAAAAAATACTGGTGTTTGTAATAAAATCCCTTTAACTTAATGAGTTTTCATTCTAGCGTTTAATTTTGCTCTGAAAAATGTAGTGATCTGCCTAAATTATATAATCATTAAAAGTTAATTTACCATTTCTATATAATATTTTCACGAAGTAATCTGGCTATGTTTGAAATGCTGTTTTATTTCAAGAGAAGGTGGAATTTAAAGTTAAGAATTTTAAAATGGTTTTTCTCTTACTTTAGTGCACTTCATTTTAAATACAATGTATATTTATTTATTAGGTGACACCAAATTAAATTCCATAGTTTTCTAATTAGAATATCCCCCAAATGTTGAGATATATAATTTATGGGTCTACATAAATTATCTTTCACTTGTTAATTTAGCCCTACAAATACTCTCTATGAAACATTTGAAGTAAATTATTTATTTATTTATTTTTTTTTTTTATTGAATGGTAACTGTGTACATTGATGCACTTTGGGGGTACAGTGTGGTGTTTTCATACATAATCCAAGACACTTCCATCAAACTGGTTAACATAGCCTTCATGTAACTTTCTTAGTTATTATGTCAAAACATTCATATTCTACTCATATAAAGATTCACTTGTACCCTTGCAAGATGAACCACAGAAGTGAACCCTCGAATCCCTCTCCCTACCCCCTCTCCCCCCTCCCTCCCCCCTCCCCATATCCTTAGGCTGTTATTTGGTTATAGCTTTCATATAAAAAGGTTTAAATTAGTTTCATAATAGGGGTGTGTACATTGGATACTTTTTCTTCCAATCCTGTGATACTTTGCTAAGAAGAACATTTTCCAGCTCCATCCATGTGAACACGAAGGACGTAAAGTCTCCATCTTTCTTTATGGCTGCATAGTATTCCATGGTGTACATATACCACAGTTTGTTGATCCATTCGTGGATCGATGGGCACTTGGGCTTCTTCCATGACCTGGCAATTATGAATTGGGCTGCAATAAACATTCTGATACAAATATCTTTGTTGTAATGTGATTTTTGGTTGTCTGGGAATATAGACTTGGAGAGAAATTTCTCTGAAGAAGATCGGCGCACGGCCTACAGACATATGAAAAAGTGCTCACCATCCTTAATCATCAGAGAAATGCAAATTAAAACTACTTTGAGATATCACCTAACTCCAGTAAGATTAGCCCATATCCTTAAATCCCAAAACCAGAGATGCTGGCGTGGATGTGGAGAAAAGGGAACACTCCTGCACTGCTGGTGGGAATGTAAACTAGTACATTCCTTTTGGAAAGACATCTGGAGAACACTTAGAGAACTAAAAATAGACCTGCCATTTGACCCTGCAATTCCTTTATTAGGAAGTAAATTATTTTTATTCCCACACTTATGACACTATTTAATTTTAGGTCTTCAGACATAAGTTGGACACATTTGTTTCCTCATTAGTGTTAGAGGTACATTTGGACTTATCTAGCAATTTTTCAAAACTATTGTCTCTAATTCTGATTTAACTAAATTGTTTACAAATAGTATTTTTGAATCAGGATATGATGTTATCATTTGAATTTTATAATAGCACAATTACTTATTCACATAGCATTAGAATAATTTGTTTTTCATTTTTGTTTTTAACAATTTTTGTTGGTATATATGGAAACTTGCAGATCAAATCACTTACTACATATCTTTAAAAAGGATCTCTAAAAGAATTGTTTATGATAGTATCTATTACTTGCAAGTGTCAGATTGTACCTACCCAAATTACTAGATCTACACTAAATTTTATTTCTTCTCTCTCTCTCTCTCTCTCTCTCTCACACACACACACACAGTCACTCACCTAATTCTCAGAGTGGCCTGAACAAGTATACAAAATAAGATTAGTTAAGGTCAGGCCCATGTATTATTAGTCACAAAGAATGCTTTAAAAAAAGGAATGGTTGATTCCATCTCTTTGTTACCGTAAATTGTGCTTTGAAAAACTTTTGGGTGCAGGTGTCTTTTTTAATAAAATGATTTCTTTTCCTTTGGATAGATACCCAGTTGTGGGAGTCAAATGGTTAGTTGGTTATTTCTTTGATGAATCTCCATATTACTTTCTTTAAACCTTAAGATCTCTGCCTTGAATAAAGTAGCAAGTGTACATATATAAGGACCAGGATATTATAATTGCACTATATTAATTCGTGGTAAACAATTTTCTTGGAAAATAAGATGCACCATTCAGATCCCCCTTCAATGAAACCATGAAAAACTTGCCTTTGCTGTAGTGGGTATGTCAACTGGAATCTTCTATTGCCATCCTCTCTGGGATTGTCTTAACCCAGTCTCCTGGTCCGAGGCCATATGGCTCACAGCCAGTGGTTGATGGACATGAAACTATCAGGAAGCAGTTATATTCTTTGAACTCAAGACAATTACAGAGGACCCTTCCAGTGTCAACTCTTCCTTCATGTGGAGTCAGCTAAGCCTGCAGCTCCTAATCCTAAATTCTTTCTCAAAGTCTGGTTTTCAGAAAATTCAAACTTCAGAAAAATATATGTAAGACATATTTCACATACAATAGTAAAATACTACAATTATATTTAAATAAGTCTATATTATCTCAATGGAAAGGCCATAACTCAGTGATGTTGAGAGTTCATGTCAGTGGATGAGTGTATGTGTACATACGTGATATAGAAGAAAAAAACATATAGGGCTGTGATGAAGTTCATTTTAAGCCAAATCTTAAAATTCCTCCTCTTCTTTACTAACCAAAATTCAATTTTATTTCGAGCAAAGTTAATTTTTATTCTAGACAAAATATTCATTTGTCTCACCTCTTAAGACCTAGGAAATACCATGTAACATATCGCAAGTATATGAGATAGAGGTACATTCTGTTGTGTATCCTGAGGAGAGTTCTATCTTTTTAAAAAATGAAAAATGGGACTGGCACTTTCCTTTCTAGGCTTCCTTCCGACTTGAGCATAGATGTGCTATCTGGAGATGAAGCATCTGTAAGTTGAATGTGAAGGAAAAGAAAAGAAGACGAGACTAAAAAAGATGAGGGACATAGACCATGAGATTAGTGAGCTACTGGACCAGCTTCAGCAGCCATCTATTTCTAGACTTCCTGGTATGCGAGAAAATAAATACCTTTCCTTAAAACAAAGAGACTTTGTATTAACTTTTAATCACAGGCTTGACTTTTATGGATTCCTTTAAGAATATATAAAGGGTACACTTTGTCATGAAATTTTTAAAAAATTTAAATTCTATGTGCTCTGCTTCAATATATTGAGAATATCCTGGAGGGCAGCGGCTGGGGCTCAAAGGAGTAGTGCGCTGGCCCCATATACTGGAGGTGGACTCAAACCCAGCCCCAACCAAAAAGTGCAAAAAAAAAAGAAAGATAGAAAGAAAAGAATATACTGGAACATCAAATCTTCTTCCTCATTCTCCCACCTGGTCCACACCTCACATCAGGTGCCACAAAGACATCCAAATTTACCTTGGGGAGCCAAGTATTGGAAAGCTTCAGGTCCTGAGGAAATATCCACCCTTCAGTTCAGCCATGTCAAAAAGCAGATCAATGACCTTTTTTTCCTAGGTTATATCTTTCTATCTCTTCCCAGATAATAGACTATCTGATTAGGGCTGGAATTTGAAAGGCTACAAAAGAACATGTTTTGAGGACAAAACAAATCAATGACTTAATATTTACAAAATACCATCTCTGTTAACTCAGTCAAAAGACCCTCCTGCCTGCCCTTAGTTGATTTCTTCTCTTGTATGTCCATCATATTTCGGCTGCTTGCCTTTTCACAGCAGTAGAGACAGTGGTTGATTCTTATTGAAGATTGGAGATCCGAAGATTTCAAGAAAGTGAGAGAAGCTGATGGTAAGGACCATAGCCTGGGGAAAGAAGTGGTGGACGAAGACATGGAGAAAAGCTTGTTTGAGGGAGAGGAGAGTGAGGAGATTACGTTTTCCTCTAGTCAAAGAAATAACCATACAAAGGCAGCTCCTGTGGCTCAGTGGGTAGGGTGCCGGCCCCATCAGGTTCAAACCCAGCCACGGCCACACTGCAATAACAACAACAAAACAAAAAATAGCCCAGCGTTGTGGCGGGTGCTTGTAGTCCAAGCTACTCAGGAGGCTGAGGCAAAAGAATTGCCTAAGCCCACGAGTTGGAGGTTGCTGTGAGCTGTGACTCCACAGCACCTACCAAGGACAATAAAGTGAGACTATCTCAAAAAAAAAAAAAAGAAAGAAAGAAAGAAATAACCATACAGGTACACTGTACAGTCTCCAGTTTCAGGGAAATGGATTACAGGGCACCATTTTACTATTTACATAACAAGAAATGGTCATCAGTGCTGGAAATATACACTGACAAAGAAATACATTTCTAAATCAGTTTACTTTAAAAATATATTCATTTCAAGCCTGGCTAATTCGGATTATGAAGTCTATTCTATGTTGTTGGAAAAGTGTCCCCATTGTCCCTAATCTTGGGCACTGGCAGACTTTTAAGTCATTTTTATAGTGAACAAGAGAAAGAGAAGAGAGCAAGTTAGGAAGATTGTTTAGTGATCAGAACTGATTAGAAATGCCAGATGAAATTTATTTAAAGCTTCAAAGAAACAGGGAAAACAAAAATAAAGCAAAAAAAGGTTATAAATTCAGGGACATGGGTAAAGTCAGGAAGGCTTTGGGGAGAAACAGATGAAGTGAGTATGGAGGGGGATAATTATAGTGTTTATACTCTTATGGGTACAAAAGGAAGAAAGAGAAAAACACAGTGGGAGTTTAATCATATGGTGAAGAAATTCTTGCATACAGTTTTGAAAGAAAAATGTGCATAAATGAATTAATCATCACTGTACTTAAAGATAGGGTCTTGCAGAGGCCAGTTAGGCCCAACCCGAGACATGCTCAGGGAGTTCTGGATAAAACTCTGAAAGTAACAAATTTGAGATTTATCAGCTTGCCCAATGAGAAGGATGCTTTTGTGAGAAATAGACTGGAGAGAAAAATATTTGCTGCCTACATAAAAGTATATCTAGGAAACCAAGGATCAGCATAATTTTGGAAAATTAACAGCATGAAATAGAAAGCCTAATCAGAACAAATGACATGGAAGAGAACAGATAATTTAGGGAACAAAGGAAAAAAAAAAAAAAACTCTGATGGGTGTCCTCAGAAGCATTCGAGAAGATGCTGCATCTGAGAAACAAAACCAGGCCTTTACAAAAATAAGCAAGCAGAGAACAAAAAAAAAAGAGAGACTATTCACAACAAATGACCAACTTTTTTTTTTTTTAAAGTCAGTAAAAGATCTGGACATTAAAAATTAAATAAATACAGACCAAAGGAATAATCATGAAAGGTTAGTCAGGAAAATGCTTCAGAAATTTTAGGAAATAAAAGGAATTTCCATATCTTTCTTGAAAGAGCTTTAGATGCAAGTAGATCTTAAAAATTAGGAAAGGGGAAAATGAAAAACAAAACAAAACCAAAAAAAAAAAAAAAAAAAACAATAAAGAAAGAATAAAAAGAAACTTTCCTTCCCTCCAACAAAAGCATCTTTCTTTACACTGAAAGGAAATCTGTGGATTAAGCAAGATAACTGAGAAGGACCCACACTTACAGAAAACCTGGGAAAGGGTTACAACTCCAAGGAGAAAGAAAATCCCCTCTAACTTATCTATAAAGGGATAAACAAGATAGGTGGACTTTAAACATCTCATCTTTAATAACAGGTATAAGAAGAAAATGAAGCATGTTTCCAAAAACGTTGAAATAAAGATAAAAGGAGAAGTCAGAATTTATTTCCAGGCAAATTCCCAATCAAATATGAGGGAAAAGTAAATACATTTTTTGATGCCTATGGATGCTGACATTGTGCTATTTTTAGGCCATTTTTAAAAGATTAACTCAAGTCGATGCTACCAAATGTCCAAAAATAACTTTAAGGACTGGATGGACAAGAAGTCATTAGAAAAGAGATAGTGGCTATCAAAGAAAATTACAATTATGCTTACAGAGTTTTAAATTTAGGAGGGCACAAATTTCTAGAACCAAAGAGTTAATGTTAAATGTGAAGGGTGATATCTTTTATCTGTGATGATCCGAAGAAGCTTAGGTCCAGTGCACCTAAGATAGATGGATTTCAATTGGCATGTTAGGACCCTAAGTAGAAGACCTGTCATAAACAAAGTGTACAGACAGAAAAGCAGAAGTTTGTTTAGGATATGGCAAATAGGTAAACCCTAACCCTAACCCTACCTTTATGACAAAGCGATCAGCCACATTTGAATTATTGTTGGGAAACAGTAAGAAGTCAGAATGAAAATATTAATAGGAATTATAATAATCTTGGCACTGAAATTAAAATAGACAAAACAGATTGTTGGTTACTAACATTTTAACACCTTTTGTATTAACGTGAAGGAAAACAAAGAAAAATCAAAATTAAAAACAATCCCGAAGTTTTACCAGGTATTCTTCTTTTTATTATTTCTATATCTTAACTATTTTTTTTGTCAGAAGAGAATATAATTACAAATACATTCAGCTTCTGTATTCCATAGTTTTATTCTTACATATAATTATGTATTTGATATTCGTGGTGGTCTGGTCAGGGTCCTTAAATTAATCGTGAAAGCGAAGTAGTAGATAATCGGACTTTCTTTACCTCCATGTCTTAATCCAAATACTGTTATAGCTTGTTGTAGAGAGATTAATAATTAATAGTATATATTATCTCTAAATATTAATAGAAATTATAAAGAAATAGATGTGAAAGTAAAAGAGGAATGTTTAATACTGAACTTCCACTAGCATGTGCTGCCCAAAATTTAGTGTTACCTGTATGAGAAATATACGTGTGGCACACTAATAATGATAATGTATTGTCTTGAGTAGCTTTGTCCCATTGTCCCAATCAAAATTTACCTGTGCAATATTTCTAAAGATGTCTTTAATAATGCATGCAAGCTATTCATTACCCCATAATGAGATTAATTAAAACACAGTGAGATAAACAATCTTCTTTTTTTCCTTGGGTCCACTTATATGTATTCTTCCAAAATTACCTCCATAGGTGCCCTAAAAAAAAACACTAGAAAGGAGGCTCAGAAATTTTTCATTCTACTATAAAGAGAACAAAATTTTCAAATAAATTTCCTTGTCCAATTTCAGTTATGTTTAAAAATAATGTAAACGAAGGGGAGGAGGATGAGGGGGAGGGCAGGATGAAAAAAGAGAGATACCAGAAAAGTTTAAAAATGTAGTTATTAACAGTTGTTCAGATTATAGGTGTTTTTCACATTCAAGTGAAAGGAATGTAAATAGATAGGGTGGAAAAATTATTTTTCATAAAGATGAAGCAGCTTCTTTTTCTTTCTTCAAGCTTAGTACTTGTCTCAGCGTGGGCCTTCTGAGAAGTCAACACTGAGTTGAGATTAGACCTGTAAATATTTGTGGGCTATATGCCTATGGTGGGGGAGCAGAGGAAGGTGTAGAGAGAGTCTGACACTTGCCAGCCACCAGAGGACAAAAAAATAGTAGGAAGAACTGCAACCCAGTCCTAAGAAAGTCTTGGTGAAGCCTCAGGCAAAGTTGGCCCTTTGGAAGAGTCTGGGTACAGGTGGAAATGAGCCAGCTCTATCAGTGCCGTGTCACCCAGCCCACGGTCAGGAGCTGGCAGCGGACATGTAGCCTCACCAGTGCAGCCTTGAGCCCCACAAGAGAGAGGAAGACGGGGCTGATGGAGGGTGTCAGTCAGCCAAGCACCTCACAGCAGAATCTCCCGAATGAAGTTCTGAGCAGCGGAAATCCATGGCTTCCCAGCTTCTTCTATCAATTCTGCCATCTTATTTTCTGCATTTGTGCTCTTGTGGCAGCACCAGCAAATGAGAAGTATTGTTTTTTGTTTTTATTTGTCTGAATAGTTACATCCCCCCGCTTTGGTCCAGTGCTCATTCATTTTATAATATAAAAGGGCACCCAGCCAAAAAGGGCTATTTGATGAAAGTGATGCTTTCTACTTCTGGCTCATTTAACTCTGGCAATTAGGTGGCTATTTTAAGGCCATTAGAAAAATCTGACTGATTTGATGGTTTTCCAGCCTTTGCTTTCTGTGCCTGGACATAATCCTAATGTGGATGGTTTTTGCCACACACCCACGAGAAGCAAACAGGGACGGACTTGGTTGAGTTCCTCTAGCCCATGTAATTACGGAGAAGCTCTTTAACACATAAAGTTGAAATCATTATTTTACCTTAATTAAAGCCAAATTCTCTGGTTTAATTACCACATGATATAGCTTGATCAGAGATCATAGTGGGCTGTATAACTGGCAAGGTAAACTTTATGAAGAACTGTAAAAGAATGTCGATTTGGTGGAGTGGCTGTCAGTAGTTATGGAGGCTTCAATTCTATGTAAAAAAAAAAAAGAATATATTAAAAAGGATTTATAACATGGGAGTTTGTGATCAAGGGCAATGAAAACTCCTGATAGACCTTAATGGAGAAGTCTGTGAAGGTTAAAATAGCCATTTAAGAGAGTAGGGGTGATTGATTTGATTTTTAACTATATGGAAAAAATGAAGAACTAATTCCTAGCTGGCTAAGAGGTTCATGCTGAGACTTGAGAAAAATATGCATGAAAATATCGCAAGACAAAAAAAAGTTCATGTCTCTGGAGTATTATAATTACTAAACATAATAACAGATGAGAGCAGAGATACGATCATTACTACACAGATGATTCAAGGACCTGTGCTGTGCATATTTAAAGGACAGTCACAGAGGAAATCACTAGCTGCTTCTCGGCAGATCGTGTAAATTTTTCAAGAAGGATATGTTCACTCATCAATTACTAACTTAAGTCTTTGTAAGTATAACATCCAACAAAGGCATAGTCCATAATTTAGAGACCATGTTTGTACGCTAACAGGGCCATGAAGTGTTGATGACAGTAATAGGTGAACAAAAACTAAAGAACAAGAAATTAGTCAAGTAATTGTTTGAATTGGTTGTTTAATTGAAAG
This sequence comes from Otolemur garnettii, assembly GCF_000181295.1. Lineage (NCBI taxonomy): Eukaryota > Metazoa > Chordata > Mammalia > Primates > Galagidae > Otolemur > Otolemur garnettii. Next base: position 11,472,338 of record NW_003852400.1, on the reverse strand, counting down.
AAATATAGGACATGAATATGTGCAGTTTCATATCCACGTGTGGATTTTTCTGTCTTCTTCTTTTTTTACTTCTTTATCATCTAACAAAAACTAAATCTATTGTTTTGGCTATTGCAAGGGCATGTAAGGTATGTATTTGTTAGACGTTTTTGATGAAGTAAACCTGCTTAGTAGAAAAGAGAAATACGTGGTAAGAATGGAGAGCAGATCCAGGAACCAGGGGCCAGGGGGCAGTCAGATTTCAGGAGCATGCCGGATCCAGGAGTCTGAAAGAATGCCGACGTGACCCCATCTGTCATCTGTCCTCCTCTGTGGCTTGTTTCTTCTCTTGGTAGAGTTGTAGCTTTTTACGTTACCTGCCAACAGGGCCGTTTAAGCTGCCCAGGGTTCTTAGGTTTTCATCTTCTTTATTTAAGAAACCAGCAAAATTAAAACTAGTTTTTTTAGTCTCACTTCTTTGGTAGAGAAAGTATGTCCAGGACTTAGGTCAGCTATAGAGCTCTGGAGAGTCAGTTGTAGCCAGAAGGAGCAGAGTCTTCCTGCATTCTTACAGTCGTTCCCACTGTAAAACTGTGAATGGAGTGGGTAGGAAAAACACCGTTTCCCAAAAGTTAGGACCTTGGGTAAACGAAATAATAAGTACCTACCACATTGTACTAGAAAAGACACCAGCTTATGGGTAGTAGGTTATCTGATTAGCCTTGTTTCTGATAGTAACTAATTCAGGGGTCTTATTTAAGCCACCCAGACTAAGACTCAATTTTTGCGTACATAAATTAATACTCTCAAGCATAAATTAACCATTACTGTATCCAAAGTCCATATAAGCCTTAAATCTCATTAAGTTACTTACCTTTTTTGTAGTTCAACCAAAAGAAGTTATTGGCTTACCACTGGAGAGCCAATAAGTGGACCTGTAGTGATAGAATAGTCAAGGTCTGGAAAGATCTATTTATAAGTTCCTATAGCCATCAGTGTGTGTTTACCACAAGGAAAGGTTCCCCATGTCTCAGGAAATGGTCAGAGCTGAAATAACTCACACCCCATTTCTCTCCTTCCACTGAAATAGTAACAGAGCCTGCCATTAGCATCTCACCTGCATCTTTCAGTGTTAAGACAAAGTCCATGGCCAGCCATAAATTGAAATGGGGGAATTAATACTCATTCTTACAAATGGAAAGACCATGCCTTCAAAATTTTAGTACTTTCTAAAAATCCAATTATCTAACTATTGTACTTTGCAATGCCCACGACTCTCCATTCCTTCAATACCATTCATGAAATTCACAAGTCAGCTATTAACATTTACAGATACCAACCACACTTTTCAAAATAGATAATCTACTTCCTCATTTTGAGAGCTGAGAATTTTATGGGTTACTATTACATTGTCTAAAGTATAACATCAACTTTGACGTAAATTATGTAATTTTAATACAAAAAGGGAAACCTGAATAATTTCCCTGTTTTTACATATGGAAAAAGTGTGTATTAAATTCAAAGGCAAAATATCCTACATATTTGCCAGCCTGCTTATTTGAAAACTTTAAAATATTTAAGATCTCACATTTAATTTTAGTAGCCACACAGCTGAGGTGAAGGGCTGGTGGAGCGGCTGTGCTGAAAGCTGGCCATAGGAGGAGAACAATTATAGCCGTTGAATTAAGTTTAATTATTTAGATTTTATTCTAGCTTTTTTTAAGAATCTGCTTCGGGTTCTGAATATAGCTAGCATCAAAATATAAGTTGAAAAATGTTATGTTTTTCAACGTCATTGGCTGAGGCTGGTATTAGTTTGGGAGGGCTTCCATTAAAAAGTACCACAGAGTTTCTAGTGGTGTAGCAAAAGAAATTTACATCATCCACATTTCTCAAATCTACCAGTCCTAGATGAAGTTGTGCATTTCTCCTCAGGGCCTCTCTCCTTGGCTTGTGGCTGGCTGTCTTATTGCAGGGTCCCCTCGTGGGCTTCTGCAATAAGCCATGCACATCTGTGTCCTCATCTCTTTCTATAAGGCCGCCAATCGTTCACCCTCATGGCCTCGTTTTACCTTCATCACCTCTTTGAAAGCCTAACATTCAAATACAGTCACTTTCTGAGGTACTAAAATTTAAGATTTTGAATTAGGGAGGAAGGGATCAATTCTTCCATAATAAGGCTTATTGTATTCAAAAATGTCTTCCGGTTTAGAAAGAAGAATCAACTTTGATTCTGTAAATAAATATTTTTATAATTACCTCATTCTCTATTTTTGGTGATATGTATAGTGTGTGAGTGTTTGTGTAAAATCCTCGTGCAATTACCAATTGACTCAAATATGTAAGATACGATTTAAAAGTAAAAAGTGATGCTTTTGGAATTAATTTTAATTTTATATGCTTATAAAATTTCAAAAAGCTTTCACGGGGCTCAACCTGGATTGTTAGTCATATTAACAATATCCTTTTCTTATCTTGTGAGCTTTCCTTACTTTGACAACATCACCATCATAATTTTAATATCATTTTCATGCAATCTGTTAGACAAAATTTGGACAATGTTGACATTATTTGCAAAAGGTTTTTTTTGTATGAAAGGTTTTTATTGGTGGGGGAGGGAGGCTGCAGAGCAGCACCAAGGAGGAGACAAAAGAGGAGAGAAAAGTGGAGAGAAAAAGAGGAAAGCAAGGAGGAGAGAGAGCAGAGGAGAAGACAGAGAGAGAGAAAGAAAAGACATTTCTATTTTTCTTTTTGGAGTTTTGGCTGGGGCCAAGCTTGAACTCGCCACCCCTGGTACATGGGCCAGTGCTCTACTCTTTGAGCCACAGGCACCACCTATTTGCAAAAGTTTTTATTAATGGTTCTCCAATTTCATGAAATTATCTAAAAGGATAGTTCACAAAATGAAGGAGATTATGGAGGGCATCTGGTAAATTCTATCTTTCTCCAACAACCCACTATCAAATTATTTCTGAGCATATTTGGCTGGAGTGTGAATCAAAAGCATTTACTTTCTACTGACGACAACTCTTATATACTTGAGTTTGGATAATGATGATAAATGACCATTTTCAATGATCATATGGGATTTGGGAGAAGCATACTGCAAAGAACCTCTGAAAATGATGATGATAAGACTGAAAATTTTGGCAGTTTGCTGCTTCATGGAAAAACAGATCAAAATATTAAAAGCATTACAAAATGCACATGCTGATATAGGTAGTTCGCTTTATTACTGGCTGTGTATTTTTTTTTATAGGTATCTAGTACACGTAGTTTATCTTATATAAAAGATTATCTAATGTGACACTATTCTTCGATCTTCTTTGTTAGAACATCATTATATTTGGACTCATCATATTGGTCTTAACAAAATAGTTTCTCAATATATACCCCAACACAGAATTCTTTATTTTACTTCCCAGTTCACTAATCATTTTTATGATACTGAGAAGATATTCTCAGGAAGAAGGATTGGTTCTGACATTTAATTTATCATATTTTTGGGTGGCACCTGTGGCTCAAAGGAGTAGGGTGCTGGCCCCATATACCAGAGGTGGTGGGTTCAAACCCAGTCCTGGCCAAAAACTGAAACAACAACAACAAAATTATCATATTTTCTAGTAGGTCACTCATCTTTTTTTAAATGTGAATAAAAATATATATTGTTCTAATCACTGTTTATCTGGTTTACTAAATTGTGATTTTTTTTTTTGAGGAAAAGGACTGCATTTTTACATTTAATTACTGCATGGGGTTACTTAACTGATTTTTATTGCCATAAGTTATAATTGGACATTAAAAAGACTGTCTATGTTCAATGTCAACAATTCAAAAATGAATTCATTTTTATAAAGTTGAAATAGTTGGACAATTGACATGTTCTGGGGAAAACATTCAGTATAATATAGATGATTGCAATAGTTCACTTTCTAACTTTAGCAGTTACAGTTTTAAACTAATAATTGGAAATATTTACTTGGGGAATAAGCAAATATTTTTATAAGTGTAGATGGATGTCTTCAACAAGGGCCATCATATTATTGATTTTGTTAGGAGTACCAATCTTAATTTTCCTCTAATTAAAAAAGAAACATTTTGGTGAACTTTCTAAGTACAGCAAAACTTTTTACTATACAAATAAAAATTCGTTTATATGGAGGCTGAGGTGAGTGGATTGCCTGAGCTCGCAGGTTCGAGACCAGCCTGAGCAAGAGCGAGACCACATCTCTAAAAATAGTTGGGCATTGTGGTGCGCTCCTGTGGTCCTAGCTACTCAGGAGGCTAAGGCAAGAGAATCACTTAAGCCCAAGAATTTGAGGTTGCTATGAGCTATGATGCCATGGCACTCTACCAAGGGCAACAAAGTGAGACTCTGTCTCAAAAATAAATAAATAAAATAAAATAAAGTTTATAACTCCATTTCATTCTTCTTAATGTTTCATATTATATTTAATAATGTTTCTATTATTTCTTTTACTGAAATGTCTATTCATAATCCTATCAGTTAAATACCAATCTGCTTAAATTAAAGTGTAATTTGGCCAGATGTTTTTAAGCTAACAGAGAATTATTTAGACAACTCCTGGGATATCACTTGTATTCCCAGGAAAAATGAAATAGTCAAATTTGGGGCAGTAGAGAAGAGGAAAGCAGTCGGCCTTGGCCAGAATCTCAAAGCAGCAATGTAAATTCTAGAGCCCGATCTTGGCCAGGTAGCCACCCAAGAAAGGGCCTGGCTAACTAACTAGTGGATGGTTGGTGTGTGTGTTTAGGTTGATTACATTTATGTTATTAACACAAGCAATGTTACAACCAGAGATGTACTGACATCTAAGAAGTACTGGTTAAATAATTTTCAAAGTTCAATAAAAAATAAAAAAAGTCAGGCCTCTTGTTCAAATGTTAAGAATTTCAAGAGGTTGATAACAGAAAATTGAACCAAGGGCAGAATCCATCTAAGTCCAGAAGAGCCTTTTCTGACTGCACAGGCTGTATGCTCATAAAACCAGCCTTACATCTGAGTTATCTGTCAAAAATTGCGTAAATTAGTTTTATGCCCTTTATGAAAAATGGAAAGGTCAAGAATAATAAGTCTGAAATTTAGGTATGTGTATGTGTGCATCTTCACCTGTCCTTTCTCAAACAAAATTATTTTCTAACAAAAGTTTGAAAACAGTTATGTGTGGCACATACCCAATGGAAAGTAAATATGACAAAAGTAAAAACATTTTACATGTCATTTTTAATTCAAAGTTTTATTTTACCCATGGAGACCCAAGTATATTTATTTCTTAGAGAACTTTTCCCCCACTTGAACTCATATGTCACTATCAATCAATGTTGTCTTCTGATAGTAAGGAAAGGAGCAATTTTATGGTCGGTTGAACAAAGGATTTAATAGTAAATTATTCAAGGCATGTGAATGTTCTATTATTAGTAGACAAACACACCTGAGACACAGTTCAGTAATTTAATTATGTTAGATATCTTATCTTTAAAACTAAGCCTGTCTGGTTTTATTTGTTGACAACCAAAACTGTTATTTTATGTGAAAGTTTTATATTTCTATAAATTAAAACCAATACTTATGCTTATCTAGGGTATGCCTTGTTTATTAAAGACTGTCTTGGTGCCATAACTCAGGTAACATCTGCTTCCCTATGTACAATAGAGCAATGTCACAAATGTGGTGGAGGGAGGGGGAGAAACTGTGAATGATGAGGGAACAATCTAGAAACTACCTAAAGGAAATAATTTCTCACATTTCTCTAAATAATTTTCCAATTACTAAAATTTAGAGATACAAATGTGATTTTTTTTTTAAAAGCATGGAAAACTTTTTGGAGAACACAACTTTCTTTCAACTTGCAAAATTATTTTATTTAGATTTTCTTACTTTATTTTTGTTTCCATATATTATCTTCAAATTGCTTACTAAAAAGCAACAAAGTAGTGGAAAGCAATAGATGAAATCTCATTTGGATAACAAGTAATACTTTTAATCAAGTTTGAGGAAATTCTGTGTGGCATATATGAATCTTCTCAAGCAATTTACTTCATGATCTTCTCACGTCATTTTTTCAAGGCATTTCCTGAAAGGCAAACATATTAATAAATCCTTTGAAAGACATCTTGTTTCCTTCAGTAATGCAATACTTTGTTTTATTTTAAAATAAGGGTCTAGATATGGCATCTCTCTATGGATATTACACGTATGTCAAGAAAACTAAAAATGAGTAGCAGTAGTCTTACCTAAAAATGTTGAGGAAGCACAAAGCTCTCTAAATGACAACACTGAAACCGCACACATATTGTAATAAAGGAGCATTCAGTTTGAGTATATTCGCTTCTGGATCATAGATAACAAACATAATACTGTATATATATATATATATTTGAAAACAAAACATGCCACATATAACCACTACTTTTAGATGTATAGTCAGTCCACCTGCATCTGGTTGTTAATTGCTCCATCCTTCCCCAACCTCCAATATAATACACTTTGACCAAAATAAAGTGTCAGCTACCCAGTCCATTAGATTATATTTCTCTACACACATTAAGAACATGAAGGCTACTTGGTACAGTTTGTAGCATATTGAGGTGTTCACAACTTCTTTCTTTAAATAAAATACTTTTTGTTGTAAATGTGGAAGATTAGGAAAGGTTAGTGATTTGCTTCGAACTGAATCTAGAGGATAAGTCTATGGCATCTCAGGCCACCACTCTTGGCAGCTGACCAATCCATCTCCTAGTATGGAAGTCCTTGGTATCTGTACTAATGTAACAACCAATACTGCATACGAGTGTGTAGTCATTAAGAAACTATGCATTTCACACCACTGAGACACCACCAGACCATAAACCAAATGAATTCTCTGCTATAATTTAGTATTGTATCCTGACAGTGCCAATCAAAACTAAAAGATGCCTGAGTTGGCCAATTTGAGTAACTATTTCTTAGATCCTTTATCGTGCACTAAATGTGCAGCTAGTCTTTCTCAAAAGCGAAAATTCTATGCAATACCAAATGAAGTTGCCATTTCAAAATTAATTTATTTGATTACCATGGCCAAGGTTTTGAGAAGTATCATCTCATTCAAGATTTGATTTGATTTATCTGGTTAGTAAATCTAAATTTAGTAAAAACCACATAGCCTTTAAAACTCTGTTTTATGATTCCAGGCATTGTATATGTTCTGCTGCCAGCCTAGCAATTGTTTACACTTGCCTAAAACTTACTACATGAAAGGTTTTCTATATCCAGTTAGCCATAATTAAATCTGTAATGACAACAATCAGAGTACAGTTCTACCTACCATCCATTTTGCATGGGTGTAAACTACAGCTTAAAAGGACGTAGATTTGTGATGAAGGGCATGGACACTTGAGATGGATGACCCGAGATAAAGTCTATTAAATTAGACATGAAAAATCAAAGTAACATGACGTTCTTAATCCGTAAAGCACATTTGCTGTGAAGCTTAAATGACAATGACATAGTATGTGAGACAACACCCAGCTCACCATAACAGCTCTAGGTGGGTTGTCTATTATGACTTCCCAACAAAATACACAGGTCACAGGACACAGGTGGGTTTTGAATCCTCCTTGCACTGAAGCACTGAAATATACTCATCTCTGTGGCTGATGTTTCGTTCCTTTGTGCCACGTTTCCTAGCAAGATAGTCTCCAAACATACGTAAGTGGGGATGGATCGTGTTTTTTCATTAGCAGGACACAGCGTCTGCAGCCATTTGTGACTATTTCCCTTTCTGAAGACCTTTTTGTGCCCACTGAGTAGAAAATCATGTTTATTTTTTTATTTCATCTTATAATTCTTGCTTTCTCTATTTGTAAATAAATGTATGATTTAGAAACATGGAAAGCTCCCCTTAGCTCTGGGCAAGGGGAATGAGCCACACATTATATAATGGTTTACCAAAAATCCACCCACATAATATGTGGTTATTGAATGTAGAAATTGCATTCAAACTGGTCTGAAATCAAACTGTGAACAATCTAGAACTGATAAAACTTGCAACGATATGGTTTTGAAAAGCTTACTTCATTTCTACTTACAACCCACAAATAAACAGCTTTATTATTTGATAGAATCTTTATTCATTTTTCTGTCCAATTTAATTATCTTCCCATTACATACTTAAGTAATACAAATCACATTTCTGATATAGCCATGTTGAAAGTAACTATGTGCTTCCAGAAAACAATTTAAAGGTTAATTATAGTTGATATTTATTGAATGTGATATATTTAAACTTTACAATTAATTATATAGGATTCCTCTTTATTGAGAAGAATGTCTTACTTAATACTACTAATGGGAAGTATTATTATCATGTATTCTAATTTTATTTTGTAAATTACTATCAAGTATTATTTAGATAAAACATTTATTTTAAATTACTTATTTCATAATTTACATGCAATATTAAGAATGAGAAAATGCATTCATATGTTCCAAGGAGAATATTAAGAAATTAGGGATGCCAACATATTACAAATAAGAATATTTATTCTTATTTAAATCCTCTTTAAGAAAGTCTCATTAAGTAAAATAAAAGTTTTGAATGTATAGAAACCACAGGAATTGCAAGTATGACTCTTTGTATTCTTAAAATATACTATCTAAATAGAAAGTCTTTTAAAAAGTAAGATTAGTAATATCAAACATCTAGTATTAACAAAATTAGTCACTAAATCTTAGATCTAGAAAAATACTGCAAACTTCACAAAAGACTTTTTTTGTTTGTATTAAGAAGTTTTCATCTTCTAAATTTCATCCTCTAAATTTTGGAAGAATTAGTAGAAATTACTATTACTCATATAGACACCACCACCCCCCCAATTATAGTAAAGCCTCTGTATATTGTCATGTTTTTACAAGCCAAGTTGAATGTATTCCTAATGTGAAATTTTTACTAATACACATTCAAATTATTAAAAGCTTACTTAATTGTTCAGTCGGTAATGAAAAAGTTAAATTTAAAATCACTAAAAGTATAAAATTTTAGTTGAAACAATAATCTAATTAGCCAATCTTAGAAGAGGTTTTTTTCTCAAGAGCTGAAAGTTGTAATTCAATTATTTTTAAAATACTTTATTTTTAATACTTTGCTCCAGAAATTTATTTTTTATTTTTACCATAACCCTTGATATGGCTCTTCCTTTAACAATATAGTCAACCATATAAATGAATGAGCATTGACGTACTGCTTTGGATGTAAAGCAGTGAATTCAACCTTTACAACCATGTTTCACCTTCTTGGATAAAGGTATTTTCTGAGTTTCTTGGTAGCTGGACAAAGGAAAGATAAAAATACTTTTAATGACAACATAAAAGAAACGAACAGAAAAAATCAATTTCTTTCCGATTTTCTAAGACTCTATTTCTAAGATCATGACAATTCAAATGCTCTTAGGAAGTGGTGAAGAGAACAATTTGGAGTTTTGTGGGAATTACTGTGATGATGTCGCTGACTCCTCTCCAGGACTGCAGTTCGCTTCTGTTGCTCCCTGGTTCTCCCACGGTCTTCAGAAATCCTCGGAATTCCCTTCTCATTCTCCAGGTTTCTCTCACATTATTTTTCTTCTACTACTAGCATCTTTTACATTTTTTATGTGGACTTCAGTTTTGCTATTTTTAAGTAGGCTGATGAATAATATATCAATTACTACTAAGGTATAAATATGCTTCTCTAGCTTAGTCAGGATTTGGACATTTCTTAGCGGTTGTAATTCACACACAAAATAGAGTTGCATTAAAGTGATCACAGAAAGATGAACTGTGATACAAAAAGTTCAGCTACAAAGACACATGTTTTGGACAATGTCCCTCAGGCTATACCTTTATGAACCCCCCTTTCTTTCTTGTTGGCACATAGGGTTAGCTGTGTGTTTACAACAAAAAAATGGTTACTATGCCCTCGTACGATGTAGGGAGAGAAAAACAACAAAGGAGGTCAGGCTTGATTGTCACATTTCATCAGACTTTCTTTAATGTTTAAATTCTCAAGACATTCTCAGGTCAAAGAAGTCATAGAAATTCTAAATCCTTCTGAAGGTTATTTTCTCCAGACAGGACAGCATCTACACTCTTAGAAAATAATTCTTTGATGTCTTGACTATCATTTCCAAAAGAAGGCAGCTCTCTCATTTCTCAGGGTGAAGTCTTCAAATCATTACATTGGAATTATGATTCATAAACTGAGTTGGACAGACAGCAATTTTCAGGACAGATAACTAACCAAAAATTTTGACCCACATAAAACTCAGTGAAGCAGAAAATCTTGATACATAGCCTTTAATAAAAGGAATTCTATATCTCCCTATTAAAATTAAAATCACTGAATTATTGATTGATTTACATTAAGTAATCATACTCCTCAGTGACTCGCCACATCCTTACTTCTTCCTTAACTTTGTTCCCATAAGTGGACTTTGACTTCCACTGTGTTCCACAAAGAAGCTTATAGCTTCTTTAGGGAAGACAGAAAGCAGGAAGGGTGAGGGTGATGCCGTACTATAGTGTGCACTTTAACTGGTCTTTAAACAAACTTTTAGTCACATGCAGAACCCAGAAAACGATTCTGTATTTCCGGTTCCAGTTGCACAGCCTTGAGTATTGTTGCCAAATCTCCTGGGGGAGGTGGGAATTCCCAGGCAGCATCTCATCTCTCTTTCCCCAGAAATCTATTGCCTAATAGACAATAAATTTTGTAGTATAATTTTTAAAATAAATTTTTTGTTTTAGAATAGTTTTAGATTGACCCAACAGTTGCAAATATATCAGAGTTCCTCACATCCAATTTTCCATATTTTTATAATCTTGCATGAGAGTCACATTTGTGACAATTAAAGAAGCAATACTGATATCTCATTATTAACTAAAGTCCACTCTTTATTCAAACTTTTTTTTTTGTTGTTGTTTTACTTAGTGACCTTTTTCTATTTCAAGATCTTATCTGAAACACCAAATTACATTCCTCAGGCCTCTAATTTAGGGCTCTGGCTATGTTAGTTACTCACATTTCCCTTTTATTTTTCTTTGATGCCCTTGACACCATGGAGGTCAGATATTTTATCAACAGTGTTGTTCAGTTGGGATTTGTTCAATGTTTTTTTCTCAATATTACACTGAGTTTACAGGTTTTTGAGAGAAATACCACAGAAACAGAATGCCAGCTTTATCACACCGTGTTAAGTGTCCCTAACTACTACATGATTGACCCCTGTGAAGAGTGGCCTTTGACACCTGGCTGATTCATCAGGTTGCTCCACTGATCGTCCTTTCTCTGTCTTTTCATACTGCACTCTATAGAGGAAGGTACTTTCTGCATCCCATATTCAGGAATGTCCTAAATACTGCAATTTGATCATCATATGAAATATACATGTATCAAAACAGCAAATTGGAGCCCATAAATGTAATTACTTATGTCAATTTCTTAAAAAAAAATCTTTAATTAAAAAAAAAATCTAAGTAAAACTTGCTACTTTTGTAACTTATAGCCTCCAATGGCTTCTCAGTGTCGCTTGAATAAAATCCAAATCCTTGCCCTGGCCAAAAGGGCCCTGTAAGATCTGGCTTCTATCGGCTTCTCTTAACCCTCACCTCAGACCTCCTTCTGAGCCTCCTTTCCAGCTGTAAAAACTTGCCTATTTTCTATACCTTGAACTAACAAAGTTCTTTGCTATTTTCAGATCTTTAGCCTTAGATGTTTTTCTTCACTGACTACTTTTGCCCCGAGTCTTCACATAGTCAATTGCTCATAATGCAATCTCATGGAAGACGCCTTCCTACGGTATCCGTCTGAGGTTGTGTCCTAGTTTCTCCATCTCAAGTTCCTGATGTTTACCTCTAGGCACTTGGCAAAGCCTATACGTTTCTTACAAATTATGTATTTATATGTAGCTAACAATTCTTACCTTCAAGAATGGAAGCTCTACTAGAGATAAAATTTGTCAAATACTTGATTGTTACTACCACACCTGAGATGCCCATTTCTATGAATAATTTGGCAAAAACCAAGAGTTCTCTTCTATGAATTTCACTTATCCTTAGTAGGACTTAATGCTCCTATTTATTAAATCTGTAAAGAATGTTTAGATACAAAATTCACGGTTATGGACTATGGGTTATTATAACAACACATCCAAGAATAATAAAAGTAGACCAGAGTCATGTGTATGGGTGTTGGGGGGAGAAGGGGGTGGATAGAGGATTTTGTTAAAAGTGATTTTATGCTAACAATATGTTAACCCCTTCTACTGTGGTTATTCTTGTTTTCCACCATTCACAACAAAACTACCACAAGGTGAGATGTAGGATACTTGTCAGAGAGTTGTAACTACTGAACAGGGTACCACAAATGTAAGATAAAATCTTTCTTTGGGGAAGGTTTCTGGAGATGAGAATATGATTGTTTTAAAGATAGAGAAAGACGTTCTTCTGTGAAAAGTAGCAGTCTGGGTTAGTTTTTTAGCATATGCCAGTAATTTCTAGGGAAGGTATGAAAGGAAATGAAAACAATGATGATTCAGAAATTTTTCCCTAAATTAGAGTCCCAGGGAAAGAAATATGATTGCTCAAGGAAGGAGTCAGCAGAAGGCACATCCCAGCATAGAAGCAGTGACAGAGGAGCTTTAAGAACTGTCTTGAAAGTCAAAGTTTTTCTTTGGGAGATGGGCGAACACCCTTGATTTTGGAAGAGGACTAGTGAGCACTGATTAGATACTGGATCCACTTACCACTTCCACCTCTGATAGTATAATATTTTGCCTAGAGTTACGGAGTAGCGTCTAACTGATCCTACTTCCATTTTTGCTCATTTGAATCTATACACAACAACCATAGTGATCTTGTAGACTTTAAGTCAAATGATAACTAAATAAATAAGAAATGAATTCTTTGTTCAACATGCTCCGGTTGATTTGCACATCACCTAAAGGAGTGTCTCTACGAGGAACCAGCTGCCTGTGTCTGCAGCCCCGTGCTGTTTCTTGTTTCATCACCACTGCTTCCACCACTTGCTCTGTCGGCCGTCACTGCGCTCTGTGTCTGGCACAGAAGCCTGCTGACTCAAGGCTTTTGAATTTGCTTCTCAGGTCTGGATCCTCTGTCTCCAATTATATGTATGGCTTGCTCCATTATATCCCTCAAATCTTTGCCCAAATATCATCTTCTCAGTAAACACTTCTCTTCCATTTAAAATTGGAATCCCCATAAAGGAAGGGACTCTTCATTCATTCATTCATTAAGATCTCCTAGGAATGGGAAATGAAATAAATGAAAATTCCTTGCTTCATGGAGCTTTATTCTAAGGCATAGAAATGAAGACAAATAATTTAAAAAATATATTAGAGATACAGAGAGAGAACTACTGGGGGTAAGTGTTAATAAGCAAAAAAAAAAAAAAAGAAAAAAAGGAGGGAGAATAGAGACACTAGCAGTAGAGGTGAAGGTGGAATTTATACAGGAAGTAGTGTTTTTGCCACAATTATGGATTCAGTCCTATTTCACCATTTTCCCATCAATGTCCATTGTCTGGTCCAATATCCATCCAGGATCCCACACTAGATATAGTTTTCTTGTGTCCTGAATTTTCTTCAATGTATACATATTCTTTAGTTTTTCCTAATCTTTAGTGACTTTGATACTTTGGAAGATCATTGGTCATACATTTTTCAGAATGTCAATCTGGGCGTGTATGAGTTTTCCCATAATTAAAGGTGGTTCCTTTTTGAACAGAGTATCACAAATAATGTGCTGATCTTAATGAATTATGTCAGGCAGTAGTATATGGTGTTGATATTTCATGTGGTGTTAACCTTGACAACTTAGTTTAAGTAGTATCTTCTGGGTTTCTTCACAGAGAGTTATTCTGTTTTCCTTTGGCCATTAATAAATATCTTGAGGGAGATACATTGAGGCTACGCAAATTTCCTGTTTCTTCTTAAACTGTCATCCACTAATTTTAGCATCCAGTTACTCTTTTTCCCCTTTGTAATTAATAAGTATCTTGAAGGAGATGTGTTCAGGATATGCAAATATCCTGTTTCTCCTTAAACTATCACCTGCTAATTTGGGGATCCATGGGTAGAATTTCTCTGCATCATGCCTGTAGTATTAGATGGTAGTTACCCTCTTCGATGGAATTTTTCATTAGTTTAAAGAAGTTAAAAAATGTAACAGAGAAAATTCTTATTCAGGTTAACTATTTGTATTTTATTGGTGAATACGTATAATGGTTACCATTGTTTAGAGTTTACTATGTGTCCAGTGCTGAGCTACTGATTTTATTAGTATAACTTTGTTTAATTGTCACAACAACTTTGTGAAAAAGGAATCATTGACATTCAAGTTTAGTAGAGGAGGAAAATAAGGCACAGGCTAGTTAAGATATAAAACCAAGGGATGTCTTTTAGCCACCAAAATTAAAGGGCATATGTTGGGAATGTTCTAGGCAGTCTGGATGTTGGAACAAAAGGGCATGGAGAAAGGCACATCATCTCCGTAGTGTTCCTGCCAAAAACGCACAGGGTAAATTTAATCATGGAAAGCATCAGACTAACACAAACTGAGGGACTCTCAGAAGTAACTGAAAACGCTAGCATTCTTCAAAAGGGACACATGGCCCTTTCTACAGCTCCACGCTGCCCTGTGCCCTGTGTTTGTTTCTCGTCATAAAAAGTCAGTAAAATCAGAAGTCCTGAAGGAGGGCGATGTTTCTGTTTTCAGGTTCAAATTAAAAAAAAAATTAAATACCACTAATAAGTATGTGACTCTATTCATTAGAATTTTTAAAAAGCATTAAATTTTGGGAGAGATACTAATTTGAAAGGTGAACTGTTCAACATGAGAAAGGACTTCTTAGATGTGATGCAACTTACCTACAATGTCTGGTGGTCCCTTGGAGGTAAGCTAGTGTAGTAATTATAGGAACCTTAGTTAAATATGGTTTATGTAGCTCTGAGTATCTGTCTTCTCCCTTCTATCTGTTCTCTACCAAAGGGGAACAGAAACTCAATGTCCTCCTCACTTGATCCCTACCTTCCACCTTATCCACAGGGGTGGGAGGTGGCACCAGACAGGTACGGCTCTGGGAAAGGTAAAGGATAACTGCTCTCACAATTCTGGGCAATAAAAGCAATTATGATTTTCTTGTTAGGCTGCATAGAATATGTTCCTTAGTCAAAATGGATGCATAAACATGCTGAGTCAAAACTCATATCTGTAAACTGAGAACTTCTCCCCTTGTCATCATGTCTGCAAAGCTACCATTCCGTTTCATTGCTTTTCTAAGATTTTAGGTTCTTGGTAAGGTTGTGAGACTGTGACCCTATATGACTCGATGCTGTTTTTTGCAGAATTCTGTTTTGCATTAATGGATAATCATATTGTTGAATGTTATTTGATAAAGGAGCAATGGAGAGATAAAGGAGAGTTGATAGGAAACACTATATTCTTCCAGATTTAAAAGATAGGATGAAAAGTGGTAGTCCTTGGAGCTTCAAAACAATTCTATAGTTTTATTCTGAAAAAAAAAAACAGACAAATTTCAGATAAATCCTTTATGTGACATTTTAGTTGGCTTTAGTTTTTAAGAGAGAAAGAGACTATTGAGTAAATAATAAGAATCTTAGTCTACGGATGCTGAAATTCCACAGGTGTTCATTTTCTTTAAAGAAACTTCAATCTGAAGAGGTCCCTTCCTGCTGGGCTGGTGGGATACTCATTTCAGCCGTCATTGTGGTTCAGAGTTCCGTGCATTTGCCATCATTCAATATCTTCTGCGGCAGTGGGGGGAGGGCACTCACCATTAGTCTGCTTGGTATTGCTGACAATGCTGTTGCTCCAGTCTGCACACAGCCGTCTTGGGGTCTGGGGATTCTCCAGTTCCCAGGTCCTGACTGAAGCATGCAGCATTTAGGAGAATATGAACACACTATGGTTAAGATAGTGACTTCCTGAAAACACCGTGTGTGCAATAGAACTATTTGTTCTAATGTCTTCTTCTTGCTCTTCACTCTTTCCACTCTTTCATTCTACACAGCTTCTACTTTTATTTGTGAAAAAAATTTTGTGGCAAAAAAATACTTACATGTCTATGTTCCCGCTTAGAGTAAAATAGCAGAAGAAAACACAAGGAAACCCTCCACATTTGAGAAGGTCCGTGAAATGTGAGTGGGATTTAGCTAGACTGAAATGGGGTTGAGAATGTAAGTGCTAGGGGCTATCTAAACGTTACAAGGAAAGGGAGTAATGTGACATACATCTCCCAAGGGAGAAGAAGAAGCTTTATGTAAGAGGAAGAGAAAGATCAATTGGAAAGACCATATTTATACTAAACATTGCATGTTGGGGTGGCGCCTGTGGCTCAAAGGAGTAAGGTGCCTACCCCATATGCCAGAAGTAGTGGGTTCAAATCCAGCTATGGCCAAAAAACTGCAAAAAAAAAAAAAGATTATGTGTTATATAATTTAACAACCTTTGAGAAAGGAGAATCTCAAGTGACTCATATAGTTCTGGACTAGGTCAGATTTTTTTCTGAAACAAGTTAAAAATGTATTATGGACCTGAAAAGTTAAGTAAAATTTCATTTTTTATGGTCACATGTATGGCATGTTAAACTTTCAAATTGTCTGTAAGGGATTTTAAAATATTGCTAACTTCTTCCAAAAGTCAGTGAGACCTGGAGAATTGATGAACTCCAGAGACTGAAACTCATTAAAGAAGACAGACCAACATTAATTCGTGACCTCTAACAGATTCCTAGAAATAGGAATCGTTACACGGAAAGTGAATTCATGTATGACATTTATTAGAACTATTTTGAATGGGAAATTCTTTGCATTAAAGAACACTGATTCACTACAAAAAATCTCCAGACACTAAATTAGAAGGAAGACATTTTCCCTTTCCATTGTCATCCTATTATTCTACCTACATGATAGTTAATTGCAACTCTGACACATGCAGGTGCCGAGGAAGTTCAACCTGTCACGACTTATCATTCCAGCACACAAACCAATGTGCTCAAAGGAAAATCAATACTAAGAATCAGGAGAGTTGCAAAGAAGGAAATGTGGCTGAAGTCTATAATACATTCTGCATCTTGTCCTGCATCTTTCAAAATGTATTACAGCAGGCAGGTCCAAAATCAATTATAAAATTCATCAGCCCTAGCCAGATAAGTCTAATTGGTAGAAAGATTGTGTCCTCTCCTGGGGAGAAGTGGAGGCTGTAGAGTGGTCAACTACATAATTTCTACAGATGATGGGCAGTGCACGTCAATTGAAAGTCAAGTGGGAACACGTTTAAAGAAGGCCACCTCCTCACCGCAGCTGACTGTTGCCAAGCAAGAATGGACTCAGTGCTTTAGATTTCACTTCCAGTATAGTAATAAATCTAGCATATTTAATGAAAATTGTTCCAATGTTTAAAATGGCATGTACAAAAAATATCGGGTGAGGAGGACACCACACATATGTGGGCCACATTGTGTCCCTTGGCGTTGGCTTGTCATCTGTCATCTGTTGTCCCTTCTGGAAGAGGAACTGGACCTATGATTACCATTTTATTCTGATTTATACCTGGATAAGGATTTCCAAAACTTCCCACACATTGTTCTCTAAGTTCATTTCTCAAGATCAATCTCGGTCCCTTGCTTCATTATTGTTTGTTTTTCATTTAATTTTAATTTTGTTCTAATATTTGCTCTACAAGTGATAACTGATGTTTTAGGAACAAATTATGGTACAGGATTCTCAAACAAATAATAGATTTGGAGTAAAAAGGAGTCGTGAAGGGTTTTAACAGTTATCTTCATGCCTAAAGTGACACTACATTGTATCAGGCTCATATAAATATTTCTAGTTTTCAAAACATTGTTAAATTTTTTTTAGATGCAGGATAGCTCACTACGCCTTGAACAAACTTTCTTCTATAACATGCTCAGCAGAACAAGCACTGGTTTTAGACTCAAACACTGAATTCCAGTTACAATTCCATCATAACCAAATGTAGGCCTGATCTAAATGCCACATTCGTGAAGCCAGTGGCATAAAGTTAAAAAAAAAAAAAGTACATACTGTTTCCCTTCCTGTTCAGGTTTGTGTGTGCCACAGGATTTGAAGGCATACTGAAGCAGCACTTTCCAGATACTTCAGTTAGAAACTGCAGTCTGTCATCCAGGCCATGAGCTCTGAAGTCAGAATGTACAGCAGCTACTGTTCCATCCATCCTTCTCCTTCCCCGTTCTCACTGTTCTAGCTCCAGCTTCATTATTCTCATTTATTATTTCAAACTTTAATGTGCCTATGAATCACCTGGGTATTTTGTGAAAATGTGGACTTGAATGCAGCAGATCCAGGGTCAGGCTTCAAACTCTGCTTTTCCTCCAGCTCTTAGATGATACTGGGGGAAGGGCCAAGAAAGATACTTTGCTCCAATGGACTGAACACTTTTTAAAATCTTCACCCCCCTTCTCCTACCTAAAATATAACCCAGAAACCAGGTCTCTATTGTATCCCAGTAAAACTCTAACATCAGAGTGGTTGAAATAGTTAGTGAATGAAGGAAACCCACCCTGCCGAGCAAAGCTATCATCACCGGTGGGGCTGCAGGCCGGCAGGCAAGAGGGACAGTTGCAGGTCTGGTTTCTTGGCTACCGGGGAAGTAAAACTCACTGGGAATCAAGCAGGATGGAGGGGAGAGAGAGAAGGAGAGAAGAGGCAAAGCCTACCTAACAGGTACAATGAGCACTGTCAGGGTGATCGGCACATTTATAACACTGACTCAAGCCATGAGTCCCAAAAATCTGTACCCCCTTAATATTTTCTTTTTTTTTTTTTTTGAGACAGAGTCTTACTATGTCACCTTCGGTAGAGTGCTGTGGCATCATACCTCACAGCAACTTCAAACTCTTGTGCTTAAGTGATTCTGTTGCCTTGGCCTCCCAAGTAGCTGAGACCATAGGGCCCACCATAACGCTGCGCTATTTTTTGGTTATAGTTGTCATTGTTGTTTAGCAGGCCTGCCTGGGCTCGAACCTGCCAGCCTCGGTGTATGTGGGTGGCTCTCTACTCACTGAGCTACGGGTGCCGAGGCCCCCCCTTAGTATTTTTAAATTAAAAAATAATAAAGCCAATTGGCAAGCTGCAAAGTCCTACCATGCTTCTGGTCCATCTGTCCTCAGGACGCCTTTGAGAATGGAATGAAACATAAAATGTGACTAAAAGGAGTTCCATTCTTTTCTTCAGAAGGAGAGTTTCATCTGGGGAAAATTTCTGCAACAGCTTCTCTTTGATTCTTTTACTCTCTGTGATTAAAAATAATGACCACCTCCTGCCAAGAATTGCAAGAAAATCAATAAAAGAGCATGCTTATCTATCCTGGAGTGTCATTTATTAGATTGATACAATGACTTTTTTTGACAAGCTCAGATTTTGAATCTGTGATTGGTATGTCTTTGGCCTTCTGAAATGAACAATGAGATAAAATGTGTGAAAAATAAAACTTCTCTCGGGGAAAGTGTAAATGACTCAAGAGTGATGCTGGAGTCTGGCTCACTGATCATCTCTGCAGTTTCACCATTTGTAAAACAGACCTGTAACGGGACTGCAGTATGTATGGATTCTTGGTTTTCAAAGTTTTAGACGCCTGCCATGAACGCCATGAGGAAGCATGAGGTATAATTATGACAGGCAGTTATGGACCACCTGCCAGTAGAGGCTGATCTTTTAGTTGAGTGGGGGAAGACATGGGAAGCCTCCGGCAAAATTATATAAAATCCTTTCCATCCTTGGCTTGCTCGTCAATAATTAACCTGGCAAACTAGAGCCTGGTTGGAATAAGATTAAGAATTCCCCAAATGCCTCCTGAAATGGCAAACAATTAAAATATTGCCCTTGATACAAGGCAAAGATATCTAACCTTAAATGCAAACAAAAAGTGACAAACTGATAGTGATCAAGATTAACTTCTCACTGAATTATATTTCAAAATCAAAATGATGAGAATTCTTTTCATTTAATTTTTTTCAATATCCTTATTTTTTATTCTTCTCTTTGGCTGCTTATAACATTTCCTAGATGATTAAAATATTGCATGTCATTTTCCAATTATTATTATACTTCTTGGTTAGCTTGTTAAAGAAAGTGCATACATTTACAATATACTTAATTCTTTGTCAAGCTCTGAAAGTGACCACAAGAGATACCACCCCTTAAATCTACATATTCAGTTTTCAGTGAGAAATTGAAGGCGCTTTACTATAAGGGAGAAAGCAGAAGCTTTAGATTCCTGTGGCGCTAAGTAAATTTTCTCTTGTTACTTACTAGTCAGACAGCCTTAAGAAATTTAAATAACTCTTCTGAATCTCATTTTTAATAACTTATAAAATGGACAAAACAGTAGTTACAAGGTCATTGAAATGATTGAGATAAAAATAGATAAAGGACTTAACAGAGGGCCTTGTAATATATTAAATATAATATTTATATACTACAATTATATCATTGCAGAAGAGAATCTCTTAATCTCAGTGAAAACATTCCTCTATTTTACCCTCACAGACATCCTCTATAAAATATCTAATGTTGGCATTGTTCACATTTTCACCCTGAAATCACTAATGTGTTTGATGCCTGCACACAGCATTCACTCTGGGCTCTAAGTACCAAAGGGGCTACAAGAACAGTAACCATGTTATGCATCTGTCTAAGCAGAGTACTGAAAAATAGTTAAACAAATAAAGCAAGGCTGTATGTAAATATGTATCAAATGAATAATACAATTCTCAAATAGTAATGAGGAAAATAGTGGCTTCAGCATAGGGAAAGGTCTTATCATGGTGAGGGGTACTTCCACTTGGTCACAAGAAATACGTAAATCAATAGAATGTCACGATCTTGCCAGGTGAGAAAAAGCAGAACTGGAGTAGAGGTAAGCTTGGTAGGACTGGGGGTCAGGGAGGCACCTAGATTTACCCATCCTTTCCTAAGGGAAAAATAGAATTCAGATCACTGAAGTGAAATTGTAAAAGACCAGATGTAGTTTATTAATGTTAATTTCTCTTATAAGAAGTACTTCGTGCCACTATCAGCTAAGGTAACATTAATAAAAAGATAAAGAAACAAAAATACACAACGGCTCAAACATTATAGATTCTCCCCACCCCACCCCCCAACCTTATGTAACTGTCCAGTGGAAGGGATTTTAGTAGGGAAAGGCAGAATTCCACACATGGTAATCTCCTTGATGGAATCCTTCCAGTGTTTCTGTCATCTCCAAGCCACGGAGCCTCTAGGACGGACCTGTTTTTTTCTATTCTTATCAGCCTCGGAAGTGCAAACACCAGAGTTCTTTTGTGCCAGGACTGGAAGCTGCATATTTTCATCAGATAGAACTTTGTCACAAGGCCACAAAAACTGAAAAAGAAGTTGGAAACTCTAGGCAAACAATTCTCAAATAGTAATTAGTAAAAAACAGTGGCTAGTTAAACTACTTATCCAAAAGGAGAGAAAACCTATTTCCATAGTTACCACCTTCCATCCCAGTATGGGATGTAAACAAATGTACTAGATCCTTTTGATTTTGTTCAAAGTAAACACGACTTTTCCAAGTATACAAAAATATCTTTATTTTTAGTTTACCAGAGTTGTGAATGTTCATATTCCTATTCCGAGGGAGGAGGCTCTAACCTTTCAGTCTTCTAGAATGATGTGGTGATGTCACTTCTTTAATATGCTATGCCCCTCTTGTTCTATTACAAATTTTGCAAAACATAGTGACTAGAATTGTATGCCCTATTATAAATAGATATTCACTGTTTTGAACAAGATAAATCTGTATCTTTTACCTTTTCATTCAAAAATAATTTCTGATGATGGCAACTATGTTCCTGATCCCTTTCATTGCAGCTTCAAAGGAAATTCCACAGTAAATTCCAGGAGCCTTTTCTTTGGTTTTGTAATTCTGACATTAAAATTCACTATTCTTTCAAAGCAGAGATCCTTGATCCAAGCTATATATTATAATTATTTAGGGACTTTAAGAAATTTCTAATGTTCTACTATTCTCTCAAGATTTTGATTTAATTTCTTACAGGTGAGACTCAGATACCGATACTTTTCAGAATAAATACAGGTAAATGTAACATCCTGTCTGGGTTTTAGCCACTGTTGTGAGAGTAACTTGTAATTTTTTTCCAGTTACACTTTATACACATCCTTATTGAAATTCATCTACTGTTTTTCTACTTGCATGGAGACGTATGTATGATTAAAACTCCCCAATTTTTCTCCTATTAGCTTGAAATTAGAACAATGGAAAATGTTGGGTCTCTCCAAAAACTATAACAAACCTTACACTTCAGCATATATAATGATTACTAAAACATATATACATGTATCAGATGTTCTTTGAACCTCAGTTCCTGCATATGTGCATGATATGCAAATTGCCTACATTTTTATTGTATTATCAACTTGAATATTACGCTCTGCATTCTTTCAGTGCCCTCACCCTTCACCTTATCAAGGAATCTATGTATGTATTAGTCAGGGTTCTCTACAATAACAGAATCAATAGGATGTACATAAAAAAATACATATATACATATATATGCACATACACATATATATAGTATATATGTATTTTTAAAAATAATATATAATTATAATACATATATAATATAAATAATATGTATTCCCGTGTATCTGTAAAGGAATAGGGACACATAATTATGGAGGCTGAGAACTCCCACAATTTCCCATGTTCAAACCGGAGGCCCAGGAAAGCTATTGATATAATTCAATCTGGAAAATGAGTCTGAGGGCCTTAGAACCAGCACAATAAACAGTGTAAACCCCAGTCCTAGATCAGGAAAAACCTGGTGGTCAATTCAATGAATGGGGTAGAAGTAAATCTTTTCCTCTTTCTGCCTTTAATTCTGTTCAGGCCCCTAGTGGACTAGGTGATGCTCACCATTTGAGGCAGGGCAGTCTGCTAAATCCACCAATCCAAATGCTAATCGCACTCGGAAATACTCTCACAGACACACGCAGAAATAATGTGTAGCATCTGGCACAGTGTGATCAAGTCAAGTTGTCACATCAAATTAACCATCACAATCTATAAACACTCTAATAATGTGGACTTTCCTGGCTTTTGCATAAGAGACTAAAAGCTGGATTTTATACGGCACAGTCCATAGAAAACACCTCACAGCCTCACTGACATGCTGCTCCTGCCAAGACTCCTGGAACCCAGTGCCAGGGGAGTGATCAGTGAGGACACTCCATTTTTCCCTTTCCAAAAGGAGTGGTATCAGCTCCACTCTTTCCCTTGCAGATTTCTTTACTTTTGCCCTTCAATCCACACGACTCTCCCAATTCAAATTGTTTCCTCTTTGTTCTGCAAACAATTTAAATAAGCCAAGCTTCCACTTTCAAAATACCTGAACTCTAATCCATCACCAAGCTCAGAAAAACTGAGCCCCTCTCTAGTTGATGTAATCTCAACTCCCACAGAAGCTAATGTGACTATTAATCAGTTTTATATATACATATGTACATACACGCAATAAAACTGATTATAGTCACTCACTCACACACACACACACACACACACACACACACACACAAAGCACTGTTATGTAAAATACCATATTAACTTTGTAAAAGCCCAGATATATTTTTGATCCTTTGGCGCCAAGTGTTTTACCCAGATATCTGTAAACCTGGAGTCTTGCCATCTAGCCATCATCCTGAGTAGGAATTTAAGGTGTCACCTGTGGCAATTTCTCAAATAAATATATTAGTGTCCCTCAGAAAAATTCTCATGAGTAAGTTTTCCATTTTTTTATAAAACTTTACATTTGGGTAGTAGCACATAGCTCAAAGATCCTCTTTACATGTATATTCTTATTTGAGCCATTCATGAAACAAGCATATAAAAATTCAAGATAATTGGGCCCTTTCCATTTTATAGTTTAGAAGAGTGCTATGTGGAGATTTTGAGCAGATAAGTAAAGCAAAGTAAATTTTGAACAGTAATGGTAAAAGTCACAAAAAAAGTAAAAAAACCTGAAATATCATTCATAATTATAACATGCAAAAATTAGAATATCAAATATATACCTTAACTATACTTCCCAAATCTTAATGAGCTTAAACTAGCAACTTTTTATTCTCATTATTATTATTGCGTCTCACGATTCTTTGGATTGATGGTAGAGTTCACTGGTGTGTAGGTAGCTCAGAGGGGCCTCACTAAAGCCTGAGCTGAGAGGACTGGGGGCTGGGCAGCTGGGCCTCTGTCTCCACATCTCTCATTTCCTTGGGCTACTTCCAAATGTGGACGTCTGAGGGTATAAACAGGACCAAACTGGAAGACTAGCCTGAGCAGCTACATGATACTCTCTCTATGTTCTTTTGGTTAAAAAAACAAACGAAGAAAAGCAGGGGTTCAGTTCCAATCTAGGAGTGAGCAGACAGGCCCTTAGACCTTACTTTTGATGGCAAGTAGGACAGTCTCGCTATAAGGGGCAGAAGACAGGGGGAAGTGTGATTCATTGGGGGCCAGTATTTTAACAATATACCACACCCTGATACTAGATTTCATGGTATAAAAGTGCATTCACAATTTTTTTTCTCATTTATTGTCACAACAACCTGAAAAGTAGTACCATTATTTCCTAAATTTTTATAGTTAAAGAACTGCAAGACCTAAAAAATTAATAACTTACAAATCCAAATAGCTATAAGATGGTACAGCTAGGATATAAAATCAGATATTGCAAACTAAAAAATCATGAAGAATAGATATACACACATGTATCCATTTTCCAAAGAGTAGGCTCCAAATTCTGAAGTTCCAGTATAAAACAGGTGAATAAATAATGCCGATTATCTAAGTTATAACCTCATGAATTATTAATATTTTTCAGCTTATGAGGTATTGTGACAAATAAACTAATATGTTTACAGAAACACATTTTAAATATAAATGTTTTTACTTTTTTAAAAAATTATACATATATATATTTTTTTCTTGGATTAAGTATAAAAGAAAAGAAATTGCCTGATGGTTCAGATGTCCTAATTCGAATATAAATTTATCAATTTTTTTCTCTAAAACATCTGTCATGTTTTTCCCACAAAATGGAGAAGCAAATTCACAATCCATTGTTACCTCACTTGAATTTACGTCATTCCAGTTGTAAATCCCACTTTACAGAAGAGTTAACAAAAATGGCAGAGGGTAGCAATTCAGAAGCAGCTCAAGCACAATCATAAATGATGTTTGCACTTGAAGCCACTGCAAATTCTTGTTCCACAAAATGAACACAATCTTCTCTCATTTTCTATTAGAGAGATAATAATTATTAAGAAAAAGATTTGCATATTTACCTATATAAAAATACTAAGCCAAATTGTCTATATTTATAAAAACATGAACATATATGTATAAACACATACTTTTCAACTTAAAGAAAATAAAAATACTTTTACCATTCATCATATTATAGAAAAAAGCAGTCGTGGGTCATGCCACGCCATTTTTTTTCTGCTGCAGAAGGCATTTGTCATAAAAGACATTAGCATTTTGGTTCCTTAACATAACAGATTGCATAACTTTTGTTGTTATTTAAAAATAATTGTTGGTGTTTGTACAACATAAAAAAAATCTTTAAGTGCACTTAGAAAAATAAGAAAATTATAAACAATTTAAAAGAAAATGTAAGGTTACCTGTAGTCCTGTCACTAAACGTATGTAGACTTTGTTATTTGCTTCATTTGTATCCTGGTTTTTTTTTTTTTAATGCATTTTGGTAGCTTAATTTGTATTTCATTTTTGGTATATTTGTGTTTATATTACTTTATCAAAAAGTATATCCTAAGCTTTCAAATGTATTCCATTACAGGGAATCACTAGCTAGTCAGACTTTATCATTAACAATATTTATATTGGTTCTTATCTACAAAAATAGAAACTACCTGAGAACGTATGACAAGAACTAAGTGAAAGGAAAAGACCTGGTTCTCTTTAGTTCAAGAAGCCGTTATAGAAAGACAATAGTATGTCACAGTGGAAGTTTTTAGAAATTTAGTCCTTTTATGACCAACCTAAGTGAATTCGATCTAGTAACAGCTTATTAAATTAAACCTAAATTCAAATAAATGATCAACAGAGTAACTATAAGAGGGCTGTCTGGAAAGTATCCAGCCAGGAATGTCTCTATTTTTCATGTAACATGGCTAGGTACTTCCCATATCTCATAATGAACAGGGAGCAAAAATGATTTCGATCAGAGCATCATTAGCTCATTTGTAGAATAAAAAGTAATTAATTTTTTTTTTGGCTAAACAAAGAGAAACGCCATAAAGTTATCTGCAGCATTTAACTTCTCATCCTTGCACCTCAGATTTCTGAAAATTCATATATTTGTAATGTATCTTGATTGTGCCCCGGTGTTTCTCTTTATCAAGAACACCTCCTTAAGTCTTAAAAAAGAAACATTCAAAACTGAGTTTGAAAGGTCCCAAAGGCAACATCATATTAAAAAGGTAACAATCAAAATATTTCCGCAGTTCTATCATCTGTTCTCTTGTTTTCACAGTCCAATTACCTTTCCATTTTGTATCCTGTTCTGTTTTCTGATGTTTTCTCCTGGGGGAGAGAAGAGAGCCATGATGAATGCACATGTTCGCACAATGGGCCATAATATTCCCATCTTGCAAATTATTACTTTTTGTGTAGCCTATCATCATTCCTTTGCATATTATCGCTTCCTATTTTTTTCTTCTTATTTCACAGGCTCTTTTCCAGCTGCAATGGAAGAAAATATGGAGTTAATATAATTTTCTAAGCTTAATCATTATTCTGAGAGTGAAGTTGAAAAAGGTATTCATCTCGTCAATTTTTGAAGCTATGGTTTATGGCTGTGAATATACTTTATTCTCACAAAACTGAAACATATTATGAGAAAACAGCATATGGATTATCTTCTTCTTTCTCACATTTAAGAGTGTTACTGAGTCTCAGTGCAGCCTGGGTCATGAAATAGCTACCTACCCATTTTGTCAGATGAGGTGTTATGATCCAGGAGTGTGTACCTAATTGTTCTTCTTTGAAACAAACTCAATTCTAGGAGGTATGATCCTATTGTACTTGCCTCAGGATGATTAGTTTGTGTAAGTGAGAGCATTCTCTTCATTTGTATGAAGGACTTTTTGCAATTTTGACTTCGGAAGTCACATCTTAGTAATACTGTTATGAGACAATTAAAGTTTATGCATTATCTTTGTAGGAATTCATCCAGTAATGTTACTTCATCTGACAAGTAACCATCTTTAAATGCAGTTAATGCAGTCACAGATTTTTATAACTAAACTGCTTTAGTTTCAGTACAACTGGATGGGAAAATATCAAACTGCACAATGATTACAAAACTTGGAAGCTTACTTTCCGAACACCTTATTCATTTTCAGTTATTTATTCATTCCCATTTGTTAGTGTTTGATTTTCTTCACCCAAACAGTTGAGGCATTAATCTGCACTGTAAGGAAAGGTAGGTAGCAAAATTGCGTTTGTAGATCTAGGGCTGAACAACAGTCCCTTGTAAGAAATGTAATTGAATGAAAAAAACGGTGTGTGTGTTGAGGAGTGGGGGGAAGTTAGCGGAGAGTGAGTCTGAAAAAGTTCTCAGTTGCATTTCTTGTACGATCCAGTTGTATGAGTGTCAAGTTAATTTAATTTTTTGGTTCTTCTGTCCACATTAGTAAAATAAAATAAAAATAAAATAAAGTAGGGGGGATGAAATAATGTCAAAATTCCATACTATTACAATATTTTAATATTTTACAAGATGGATTTTACTACAGTACCCCAGGTCCACAATTTCCCATCATCCCTTACTTTTGCATAGTCTATTCAGGGAACAACACAAGTTATGAGCTGTCAAAACCCTAGCTGCTTACTGATGTTGTATCATTTTAATAGTTTTAATCTAATTATTTTAAAGTTCTAAGTAAGAAGGGCTACTCTTAGCTCCATTTGGTAAATTTGCCTTAAAGAGCACGGGGGCCCCTCCTGATAATCTTCAGTTACTACAAACCTTTCCCAGGATCTTTCAAAAACGCTCCCTTAGAAAAAAAATAGATCCAACTACAAATCCCAGGAGCCAAAGCTGGAAACAGGCATTCCCCCCTCCCTGGCAGTTGTTCCCCACCGCACCCTCTAGAACCTAGTAAGCTAAAAGCTCGAGTTGAGGCATCCTAAAATGTGCCGGAAAGAAACAACGGCTGTTTCCCCCGTTTTGAGCTGCGCTTTCGCTGGGCCCCTTTAAATCGGTGCTGCGCGTGAGGCAGGAGACAGGGCGACGCAGGATGGGGTGGGCGTGGGACGCGGGCATCACCTGTTCCGCAAGGCGCGTGCGCACTGCGAGGGCGCGGACGAGGGGGCGGGGTGCGGTGGGAGGGGCGGACGGCGCCCGGCTGGCACCGCTCAGATCTGCTTCTCCCCGGCTTGGGGCGCCGAGGCGGCGTCCGGGAGGCGTCTTCTGCAAAGGTTGCCTGGCGCTGTCCAACATGGAGGAGGCACCGGCCGTGGGCGTCACCTGCGAGCGGGACTAACCCCCGCCTGGCGTTCCGGGCAGTGGTGCCCGGTCCCGAGCCCTGGGACTCGGCCGCCTGCGCGCCCCGCGGGACCCCGGCTCGGGTTGCTCCTCTGGCCGCGGGCTTCTGGACTGGGACGCAGCGCCGGGAGGGAGCGCGCCGGCCCCGAGTCTCCCTGAGCCATGGGCAACGAGGCGAGCTTGGAAGGGGAAGGGCTCCCCGAAGGGCTGGCGGCGGCGGCGGCAGCAGCGGCAGCCGGAGGAGGGGCTGGCGGGGCGGGGAGCCCCTTGCACACCGGGATCCCGGCCGGCATGGAGGCGGATCTGAGCCAGCTGAGTGAAGAGGAGAGGAGACAGATCGCCGCTGTCATGTCAAGGGCGCAGGGGCTGCCCAAGGGAAGCGTTCCTCCGGCCGCTACGGAGTCTCCTTCCATGCACAGGCACGCACAGCATGATGTATATGTCCCGGCATATATGTACAGCTTCTTGTGCACATATGTGCCAGCCCGTATGTGCCAGCACGGCGGTACATATATGTCGCCTCCATTCATTTTATTCTCCCCAATGGGGTGGCGATAAAGAGATCATAAGCCTTTTGACGGGCGGAATAAAAATGGTGTATTGTGGAGTTTCTGGTGGGATAGTCAAAGGTTACAATCCTGGAACTGTGATTTTAGGTTGTGATTTTTGGCCTTTTGGAACCTTTTCCCTCTAGGATGGCGTGGAGTGACGCCCTCCAGTGTTTTACTAATCTGGAAGTCTTCCATTAATACAACACGGACGTGTGGGGAAATGGATAGAGCTGGGTGTTTACCTGTCTCTGTTTAAACCTCCTCGGGCATTTCGGGGTCTTTTTCTCCATGAGTGATAGCTAAATATTCCTGTAACAATACCTTTAATCCTCCTGTGATCCGTCCTCCCTTCCCACCCCACGTCCATGGAGAACTGAAGCTACTTGGGTAGAAAGAATAGAATGAATCCACCTTTTATATTCAACGAGGAACCCTAAAATGTGTCGTGGCATTAAACAGATGGTTTGGTCACAGCAGAGCAGGTGCTGTGCATGCATTTCTGAATTAGCATATGCTATTTTTTAAACCACTGGTTTTTTGTATGCAAAAGTGGCTTTCAGTTTCTGGAAGAACATGTGAATTTGCATTACCTTAAGATTAATTTTCAGTGCATCCTTTTAATAACAAGTCAATGACAACTTGCACAGGCAATTATAAGAGCTAATATTATAGATAAGGATTAGCTCTTATAATTCCTTCTCTGACTCAGTTTTTCTTCATCCCAATAAATTAGTCGTTTTCTAATTAGGGTACTAAGAGGGTATAATCATTTTGCCTGCCCTGCCTTTCTTATTGTAAACAAATCCTTTAACTTTGCACCCTCCAGCAGAGAACACTTTTCTGTCCGTGGTTCTGAAACCATTCCTGCTTAATGACAACTGGAGGGAAGCCTACAATTTTCATTTGAAATATTGGATATACGAAAGACCTAGATTCCTATCCTCTACTTGAAAAATATTTAAACTCATTTGCTATCACATTAAGTATCTGCATATAATTTTGTCAAATACTTAAAATATTAAACTTAATGTAGGAGAAATGTGAAATGTTTCATGGATAATGGCAGTATTTTCACATAAAATCTTAAATGCTTAAGATCTATTAGGTAACAAATCTTATTTATCTTGACAGAAAATATGACTAATAGTGAAAACTAACCTTTTTATGTATGTCTCTCTGTTTTAAAACTAGTGTTATATCGGGCTATTTCTTTGGTAAACGCCTTTCTTATCCTTTAGTTTCAATAGACAATTTATAATATATGCTGTTTTTCTCTACTTAATGAAAACTTGAATTGGAAAAAAATAGTATTCATTCACTAGATTTTCATAGGATAATAGCAAGGTACAGTTCTTTCATTAACATTTTAGAAATGTA
The DNA here is from genome assembly GCF_000181295.1 of Otolemur garnettii. Classification (NCBI taxonomy): domain Eukaryota; kingdom Metazoa; phylum Chordata; class Mammalia; order Primates; family Galagidae; genus Otolemur; species Otolemur garnettii. Next base: position 11,441,761 of record NW_003852400.1, on the reverse strand, counting down.
TGCCAGTTCTTTTATAATTCTCACATAGAGGCAGAAGCAACAGGTCTTGCATGCTGGTTACAAATACTAATGAAAAAAAGTATGATCTTTAGTTTCTAGATTTCCAACTATTCTTATGTTTAGAGGGTGTTGAAATATATTATTTCAGCCCATAAGCCATTTGCTTCATACAGAATTTCTATCAGTATCATTTTAAAGCTCTCTATTGATAATTTTGTTTTGGTGGAATTCTTATTAATAGGTAATTTGTAGGCTAACTAGTGACTGATGAAAGCATTACCCAAATACACAAAAAGAAACATTAAGTTTCTGATTTTTGCAACTTGCTTGTATTTTACTGAAAGATTTCTATAAAAGGTATTTCACCTTTGGAAAGTTGTTATTCCCATAGGTGATAACCAAAGAAACACTTGGTTTGACATGTAGACTTTGGGTTCTAATAATTTTAATGTATTTAAGAAAGCATAATCAAATTATTTGAAGTTTTAAGCATTTAAAATGTAGGAATTAAACATAGTAGGAATTTGCTTTTGGTTTGTTTTAGATAAAGGTGGAGGCTCTAGGTTGATATCCTGCTGCTTTTAATTAATTGATAGTAAATTACATGTACTTCTCAACCAGTATGCCTTAAAGGTTCTTTACCTTTTAAGTAAGGCTAAGAATACCTGTCTTAACTGTCTTACAGTTCTTGTGAGGATCAATTACATATTGATAGGGATGTTTTTGTTTTATTTTTAATTTAAAGGAACCCCACATATATAAAAATTGATAATATCTGTATCAGCAATGGATGACACTGCCATTGATGGCTACAAAGAAGTTCTGTGTTTAATTGTACATTGTTATGAGTTATTTTGTTGCGTTGATGTTGTTTGACATTTGGAAAATTCAGTGTGGTGTGCACATCACCTCCTTTCCCCCCAACCAGGAGTCAGAGACCAGATTTCAGTGGCTGACTAGTTTTATGACCTTGAGTTAGTCTCTGCTTCTTTTGATACCTGTATTTAGAGACTTAAGAGAATAAATGAGTAAATAATTAATTAATTTATATAAGTAATTTGTAAAAATGAATAGATATTCCCAAACTTGCTTATATTTCTAATATTTTAACATTTTATGTGACTCAGCACAAAGTATCATTGTTACATTTAAAAAATACTGTGTTAAATTTAAAAATATTTTATTATTCCAAAGAAAAGCTGCAGTTTCATAGGTATTTACCTCATTTCAGCTGAAATATTTTTTGTGCTGACCTATGAAAGGAAACTTCAAATCTGGGGATGATAACAGAAAAATGAAAAAGGCAGATAATATTAAACATGGGTAGTTACAAGCTGGAAGTATAAAACAGGTTGCAAATTTAATGTTCCTGGATTTTTTTTTCACTGTAGACCCAGGGAAGGGCAGTTTTATTACTTTTTCTATTCATTGCATTTACTGTTAGAGAAATATCAGCTTTACTGAAAAACTTCTTTGATTAGTAGAATATTTTATTCTACTATGAATTCTGGCTGCATTCCTTTCTTTAGTATTCCTTTGGGCCTCCCAGCCTAAACAGATAACTCTACAATTGTTTTCTTTTCCAAAGCAATAGGCTAAGACCTGGTTATAAAATGAATATGGAATCTCTCCATCTATATTCCATAAGGCCTATGGAAGAATTTAAAGCAAATAGAATAAAACATTAATCTAGAATAAAACAAAATTTTAGCAGAATTCTAAATGCAAAATTTCAGAAGAATTTAAAGCAAATAGAATAAAACATTAATCTAGAATAAAACAAAAACCTGATGTATGTATTTCTTGTTCACTCATTGTTAATCATCCATTTATTCATTAATTCATCAATCATTAATGCTTATCTACTACCGTGTTTCCCTGAAAATAAAACTTACCCCCAAAATAAGCCCTAGCAGGATTTCTATGCATTTGTTAAATATAAGCCCTACCCCATAGTAAGACCTAGTGATGAGCATGGCTATGCAGCGTATCTGCATAGCCATGCCATGCATTTTGGCACGGAGAGGAAGACATTCCCTGAAAATAAGCCCTAGTGTGTCCTCTTGAGAAAAAAGAAATATAAGACAGTGTCTTATTTTCGGGGAAATATGGTAGTTGCCTTGATTCTAATGATAGAAAGATGAAACACATTCTGTCTTTGGGAGTTCACAGTCTAGTACACAAGGTGCAGATTGCATTTAAGTCACTCTTCGTTTCAGTAGAAAATCTGCTATACCAAACAAAAAGTCACCAAAAGACCCACAGTTAACTAGTTTTATTTTTGTCTGGTATTAAGCCAATATCGTCTCTTAGTGATTTTATTTTCACTCCCAGATATCTCTGCCTTACATTTATTTACATAATTATAGCAGCTAGAACTAAGTTCCAATTATGGGACTGTCTATATGGCTATACAGGTATTTTCTGAAAGAAGGATTCCACAATATAGTTCACTTTATATTTATAGAAAGTACATGCAAATATAATTCCCCATGTTTACAGTTATCAGGAATATTTGATATTCTTGAAGTTTGTTTTGTTTTGCACATATGTTAGATTATGTGAAATAATACTATCACAAGACAATGGTTAAAATAAGATTAATAATTTTTTCAAGAGAGGAAATTTTAAGTTAGATTCCTAGGACTCTGTACATTGTCATTTCTATAATGACACTGTCACTAAGCATGTGCCCTTCAAGGGGTGCTATATTAATTAAAGGTAGAGCATGTATAGAATACTATCAAGATCTGAATACTGTACCTCTTGGAAATAATGTATTTTTGGTTATTTACTATGGCTCTTTTGCCTTCATATGGAAGGGAACACATGGGAAGGCCTCTAAGGAAGCATTCAGAATGATTTTCCTCAAATGGAAATATGTAGCAATGTGTTCTAAAAGATACCTTAGAATAGGTGGAATTATCAAGGGAGTAATTTTAATTCTGCTCAAGTTACAGCTTCACAGACATGGTAAAATATACATTTTTTGAAGGAAATTGCCAAAACTCGGAATTCTATTTATCTTCTATTGGAAAATCATTTTCTGCATACATTGCCATTTACAGCTTGATTTCTTTTCTTCTGAGTCTTTGGTACTTAGAAGTAATGCTTCTGGCTTGGCGCCTATAGCTCAACTGGCTAAGGTGCCAGCCATGTACACCTAAGGTGGCGGGTTCGAATCCCCAGCCCAG
>NW_003852400.1:11401490-11438396 GCF_000181295.1 Otolemur garnettii | reverse complement strand
AAAAAAAAAAAAAAAAAAAAAAAGAAGTAATGCTTCTCTGCTTTCTACTATGCCTTAATCTTGATCTGTACTCAAATTTTTACGAAATTAAGGAAATTATGAAAATAATAATGTGAATTATAGAGTATGACATGAGAAATTTTTAACTTGGTCCATTATCGGGTAAATTTGGTACGCCAAATTAGAACCTGTAGAACTTTATTGTGATCATCTCATATTTTAGGTGCTACTGAATTATCTTTATTCTTGTTCATTTTAATTAAAGAAAAACATACCTTTTCAAAATTAAAAAAGTACATAATTCTTCATAATTCTAACATGGAATATTCTTGTACTTGTAACTTTATTAGTAAAGAGTGGGTTATTTTAAAAATTAATGTATTCAATAAGAATTTTGGCATAAATATATATGAATATATATATATGAAATAGCTATTTCAGTTTATTTAAGATAAGAAACACCTATTTTAATTATTTAACATGACATTTAAAATGGATCATGTTTAAAAAATATATCTTGTGCATTTGTCTATGAATTAAGATAAAGCTTGAAAATTAATTGTTATATTTTAACATCAATGCCAGTTATAGGTAAGATTACTAATAACATGTCCATGGCAGGAATAGATAGTGTAGCAAATATCACATCAACAGATCATTTCTATTCTCTTCATCTGAGGGAAGTGACAGTACTTTTGAAAAGTGGGGTTTCAACCAAACTAGCTTGTTACTATTAGGATAACAGGATATATCTCAAGATGCTTTAAGCATTTATTACTACTTTGCATAGAAATTTCAGATGAATAATTAGCTATTAAAAATAATTAGCACATGTCTTCTATAAGAAAGATGTAGTTGTTTCTCAAGAGTGTCTAAGTAATTAAAGTAGACATTCTCAATCTATAAAACTTTAATAGGGATAATATTTGATGAATATTTTCTTTCTAGAAGGAATAAAATTAGACTGATTATTAATTTTGTTAGCATCCCTGAAAAGGCATCATGTAAAATTATCAGAAGATTATTCCCTGGTGTCACATCATTTGCTTTATTCAATTAATGTAAATTTTCAAAATGAAGTAAAAAGTTGCAGCAAACTCAATTTTAAAATGAATGTTTTTACTTCTCATTGCTTCTTGTGTTTGGGAGACTAACTTTCTTTGACCTTAACTTTTGGTTCAAAAAGAGATACACTGTGTGAACATGTATATAAATGTTATATGGTAATAGGACATTGCATTGATTTATTAAGGTTTTAATTTAAACTTATGTTTAGTTAAGGTTTTGAGTATGGCCAGATTTTATCAAGTATAAATATAAATTATTATAACTGTTTTATAATATCATATCTTAATTTTTATTACCAATAAAAATTACAAAATTATTACCTTTTTCTTCATCTCCCTGTTGAAAATCTCTATAGATTTAAGGAAAGAGAGAAAAACAGTAAGAATTTTGTGATCATATACATGATGCTTCAAAAATGGGTTCTAGTTTTTAGTTATAGTTATAATTAGGAGATATAAGAAGATAAGAGCTTTTTAATATACATTTATTTGAGATAATTTTCATTATTTTCACGTCCTTTTTTTTTTTTTAATTCTTCTAGGAAACAAGAGTTGGACAGTAGTCATCCTCCAAAGCAACAACCAGGAAAACCACCAGACCCTGGGCGTCCAGTGCAGCCTGGCCTCAGTAAAAGTAGAACTACAGACACTTTTAGGTCAGAGCCGAAACTGCCTGGGCGGAGTCCTTCCACCATTAGTCTGAAAGAATCAAAGTCCAGAACTGATTTTAAGGAAGAGCACAAGTCTAGTATGATGCCTGGCTTCCTTTCAGACGTTAACCCTTTAAGTGCTGTCTCCTCTGTTGTAAATAAATTCAACCCATTCGATTTGATATCAGACTCTGAGGCATCCCAGGAGGAAACAACCAAGAAACCAAAAGTAGTTCAGAAGGAGCAAGGAAAATCTGAAGGAATCACAAAACCTCCATCACAACAACCATCACCCAAGCCAGCCCCTAAACAGCAAGGACCCATTAGGGACCCACTTCTGCAGGATGGCTCTCCCAAATCAGTATCTTCTCAGCAAGCAGAAAGAATGAAATCACAACCTCCAGGTACAGGAAAGCCAAGTCAGGGGCATGTCCAAACTCCTCAGACAGACCAGGCAAAAGTGCCACTTCAGCGAGATGCAGCCAAGCCTCAGACTAAACAGTTAGACACAGTTAGAGGAGAATCAGTTACACCCTCACTGCAAAGCCCATCCAAACCACCTCTTCAGCATGCAAGTCCTGGGAAACCTCCAGCCCAGCAGCCTGGACCTGAAAAATCACAACCTGGGCCTGCAAAGCCCCCAGCTCAGCAACCAGGGCCTGCAAAGCCCCCAGCTCAGCAACCAGGGCTAACAAAACCTCTTACTCAACAGCCAGGGACAGTGAAGCCCCCAGTCCAGCCGCCAGGAACAGCAAAGCCTTCAGCTCAGCCTCTTGGACCTGCAAAGCCTCCACCTCAGCAGGCTGGGTCAGAGAAACCATCTCAGCAGCCTGGGCCAAAGTCTCTTGCTCAGCCTCCTGGGGTTGGAAAGACTCCAATACAACAGCCAGGGCCAGCAAAGCCTCCAGTGCAACAGCCAGGGCCAGCAAAGCCTCCAGTGCAACAGCCAGGGCCACCAAAACCTCCAGCTCAGCAACCTGGGCCACAGTCTCCAGCTAAGCCACCTGGGCCTACAAAGACTCCATCCCAGCAGACTGGTACAGCAAAGGCTCTGGCTCAGCAACTGGGGCCAGGAAAGCCTCCAGCTCAACAACCAGGCCCAGGGAAGCCTCCTGCTCAACAGCCTGGCCCAACAAAGACCCCTGCTCAACAACAGCCTGGCCCAGCAAAAACCCCTTCTCAACAGCCTGGCCCAGCAAAGACTCCTCAAAAACCTGGCCCAGCAAAGCCCCAGTCTCAACAGCCTGGCTTGGAAAAACCCTCAACTCAACAACCTACCCCAGCAAAACCCTCAGCTCAGCAATCTGCAGAGCCAATAAGCCAAATGGGAGCTGGGAAACCTCTGCAGCCACCAACACAGACTCCATTACAAGGCCTCCCTAAAACCATCTGTCCTCTTTGCAATACCACTGAACTTCTTTTGCATGTTCCAGAAAAGGCCAATTTTAACACATGCACTGAGTGTCAAACCACTGTCTGTAGCCTCTGTGGTTTTAACCCCAATCCTCATTTAACTGAGGTGAGTGCCTTTATTCGCTGAGTACATGCTGTTTGGCCATGTGATCATCTTCCACAAATGGTGTTTATTTGATCGCTTACGTGACAGGCCCCTTCCTTCTGGCTCCTTCTTTCCTTTTTTATCCTTCTCTATGAATTGTGAATTAGAATTCATTTTTACGCTTTCTCCAATTATAAGCCCAGAATGTTGCCATAATTGCTGAAAATTTGGCATATAAAACAAAAATTGAAAGATGCTGAGCACCTATGTATCCACATAAATACTGTGGATCGCAGCACTGTACTATCCACAGTATTTATCATTTAGCATTTGGTCATATCCCTTTAACTTTTGAATTGCTGCTCCTGCCTACCAAAGTTATGGTACTCATAATTAGGGTTATATTTGTGTTAGGAAAAAAGTACAGAGTGTTTTTAAATTCTAAATACAATTTTAATATAAAATCGACTACAGTTTTTTAATCTGCATGTCCCTTGCCCTACTAGAAATTCTGAGGCTTGCTTCCTTCCTTAGTTGAGAGTCAGTGATAACAGCATAGATCAGTTCACAGAATGGAAAAGTCCTTGTAGCAAATTCAACAGTGATGGGCGTCTTCTCAAAAGATCACAGTTTTTAATCTCCAAGGCTTATATCTGGGTAATCCTTCGTGACCCAGCAAATCATAAGGGGCCAGTAGTGACACCGATGAGTACAAGATTGTTTACTCAGATTGAAGATAGAAACGTAATTCTGGTCAACTAACTGTATCCATATTATCTCAGCACTTAAAGACCTGAATAAAGTGGCTTTTTAATATGTAAAGACTCAGGGGACGAGGTTAGGTGGAAGGAATTCAAAAACACAAAACCATAAAAAACTCAGAAATTCCTTGAAGTTAAGGAATAAAATAGTGAAGATTGGATAATAATATCAAAAGAAAGAATAAAGAGGTTTAGGGTCTAAGAGGAAATAAAAAGAAGTGCATTTTTATAAGCTATCCAATAGCTTCCACTGAATGGGAAGACACACAAATCATATGGCCTGTCCGGAGGACAGCTGTTAGTGGGCAGTCTGTGCATTATGTCTGCAAACAGCTCAGGACGTAACTGACAGCAGGCAATGAAGGATTATGTGATTTAAATATCCCAGGGAGATGAGGCTTGTGTACTGCTCTAATATATGAAATCTATGTCACGATAATAACAAGAATGATGATCATAGTAACTTATGTTAATTTGAATACTTGCCATGAAAAATGCATATTTAAAATATGACAACCTTTGGTTGTTTTCTAAAGTACCTTTCACTTTTTTAATAAAATTCTTATTGAGGACTTTAACTTTTTGGATAAATAAGTCTTTTCTTATAAAATTGCAATCAGTAAGAACATGCTGCATTTGAATTATGGAGGAAATCAGATTAGAGGCAGTATGTTTATGTCTATAGATGGCTTTTTAAATATCAATAAAGGTAACATTTCTGCCCATAGCATACTGTCTTGACAAGAGAGTAAAGTAATAATGACTTTAAGTGATGATCGTCTTATAAAATGTTTAGATTTATTGTGTGCTGGTGGCAATGTGGAAGGCAGAAATAACTCAGTTGGAAATTTAAGCCAAATAGATTATGTTTCTATCTACTAAGTGGAGTACATATTATTTGGGTACCTACAATATGAAAGATATCCTGCTAGATGTTTGATGGGTTATAAACATAACTACAACGTAAATGTTGATCTGAAAATGATTAAAATGTAATAGATTAGACAATACATGGGTAGGAAAATATGATGTGGGGCAAGATGATCAGAGCTGTGAGAGATGAGAACAAATATGGACTTCAGAGTAGAAAATGCTCATTTTCAGTAAATGAGATTAAGGAAAACTTTACAGGAAAAATGGCATTTGAACTAAGTATATAAGGATGGATATCCTTTAAACAGAGATATGACATGAGGGAGGGGAGTGATTTGAGCCATCGCTTGGAGCCACAAAGTTACAGGGTATGTTTGGGGAATGAGGAATAAATCTAGTTTAGCTAGAATGGTAGGGAAGAAGTGGACAATGAGGTTGGAAGTAGATGACCATGGAACTTTTGAAAGACAGACCGTGTTATGTCCTTGATTTCATTTTCAAGAAACTCAGTAGACAGTGTCCCTTCTGACTCACCAAGTCTCAACTTGCTGGGCTGATCAGTATTTCAGGAAAGGCTTCCTTTCTTTCCATCTGGACAGATTTTTCATTTCTTGATTTTTGTGTATCTCAAAACTTTCACAGTGACCCGTATGACAAAATTAAATATTTGTTAGATATGGAGTCTTCCCCAGATCAGAAATAAGGGAAATGTAAGTTGTGTGTAAAAAGAATCTGTTCTGTTTCTATGAAAAGTCCATTTGTGTAGAACTTATTCACATGAGTCTTATTTGTTTGATTAAAAATTAAACTTCCATATAATTTTATGGACATATATTCTGTCTTCTCTATTGTGGTAATGAGGAGACTGGCATTCGGATGGTTACTATGTTTGTGTTAGTGGCCTACAGAGTAAATTACTAAGCAGAAGTTCAACCTTATCTTCGGATTCCAAACCAATTCTCTCATGGTAAGAGAAAGATGAAATGCCATAGGGTCAAAGGAAGAAACTCTCACTATCAATGGGAGATGCTGGAGTTAGCTTCATGAAAGCGGAAGATTTGAGCTGGAACTGTGCAGCTTGACTAAGAATTTGGGGACACATGGTAGACATGGAGGGAGCTGGGAGGGTAAAAGCAGGCAGAGGAGCTCACTAGCTGAGGAAAGAAAGGCACCCTTATCGCCTGGGTGACCTTGGACGAGTTATTTATACTTTCTGTTATAATGACAGGAAAGATGACGTTCTTTGCGAGACACATTGAGTTATTAACAGCAAATTTTTATGAGAAAGTATTTTCAAATATATTTTGTGCTTTTTGAAGTTGCAGTATATTGTAGCACAGATGATATTTTAAAGAAAATTGGCCTTTAAAGTTTACTTGATTTTTTTTCTACATAGATACAATGTTGGCTTCTGAAGGAGCAATCTAAACAATACTATTTTATCAATAGTATTAGTGGTACCATTGCATTTTAACTTTTGTTTGTTTTTTTTTTCCCCCATAAGGAAAAATTGTCATCAGCCTTCTAATTCTTAACTCTAGAAAAGCATCTTTCCTCATCCTGTGCACCAAAGTGGTGAGTTCCTCCAACTCTGGAGGTCAGAGTCTGGAAGGTAGAGCTTTACATAGAGGCTGCAACCTTCCATTCCAGAGATGAAATTTGGGGGGAAACAACCACTTCTAAACTATTATATATATCTGTGAGAAAGTGACTCTGCTTCTTTTGAAAAGGAAATAGCACTCTGGGTCAGTTTGCTCTCAAGTATTTAAACTGAGTAAACAGTTTTTCCATAAAAAATAGGGATAGGGACTGGATATTTTTAGCCTTCAATTTATGTGAATTTATTTTTCAGTTGGATGTTTATATGCAAGTAATTATCTGTATTGTTACTTTTGTAGTTTATGAGTGAAACAGGATAATAGTTTCTTTCATCACTCACCAAAAAGACTAGGAGAATTTCTCTGATATTTTTTATCGACATGTCAGAATTCTGATTGTACTTGCTTGTGACCATCCTGACTCGTAAACAACTACCAGGTCACTAGAGAAGTAGTTACACTTAGCAGCAAGCTTTGGGGAAGGGAACATGTTCACTCCCTTAAGTATAAATTCACCAAGCTGGCCCCGCCCCTGCCACACCCAAGCACCTTAGACAACCCAATCATCTTTGCAGAGAGGAGGATGCCTTTCAATTAATTACTTTTTCCTGAGGCCGTCAAAATATGTGCTATTCAAAATAAACCTTAAGAACCCACTGGCCCCAAGCCTAGATGTTTGATTCCCAGAGTCTCTGTCTCTTCTTGCTGGTGCATTAATGAAATAAACCTCTGTAATACAGGTCCTCTCTGTGGGCTTGTGTTCTGACATAGATACTGAACATTTGCTTTCTGATTAGTGACAAAGGCATTTTTATTGTTGTTTTTGCTGATTTATCTCTTTTGGTATGTAGCCTCCAGCAAGATCGATTTAGGGACAGATATTTAAAGGCTTGTCCCTAATGTTTGATAATCTTCCTACTTACAAGAAATTTTCTAATGTACAAAAAAAGGCTTGTCATTTTTCAAGATGTTGATAACAAAGCAGATGTTAGTGATGAAATTAGATTTAGATGGGTCTTTTGTTTTCATTATTAGTTTTTTTCAGTCATTATGGCCCATATATGAATCAGTCTTTTAGCTGAAACCAGATATTTTATTTAACAAAACAAGGGCGCCTTTTAGGGGCTAAAATATCCAAAATTATCTCTGTCGAAATCTCCTTGACTTGCATATAAACCTTTTTCACGCACTAAAAAAATGAAACAAGGCCAAGCGTGGTGGCTCATGCCTATAATCTTAGCACTTTGGGAGACTAAGGTGGGTGGATTGCTTGAGCTCAGGAGTTCAAGACCAGCCTGGGTAAGAGGGAGACCCCATTTATACTAAAAGTAGAAAAATTAGCTGGGTGTTGTGCCAGATGCTTCTACTCCCAGGCACTTGGGTGGCTGAGGCAAGGGGAATACTTGAGCCCAAGAGATTGACATTGTTAGCTGGTATGACACTCTGACATGCTACCCAAGGCAACAAAGTGGACTCTGTCTCAAAAAAGGAAAGTAATAATAATAAAATAACAAATAAGACAAGAAATGACTGAAATTCTCCAGTTGGGTAAAATGGCTTAAATGGCCACCTCCTTTGGTGGATAGACTTGCTGCTGCTTCTATTTCTAGTAAGGGAAGCTGGGCGGGAGGCAGAGAGGTTTGTTATTAGAGCTGCTGGGAAGCCGTAGAGCTCGGCCAGCTGTCAGGGGCTGGAGCCTGTGGAGAGAGGAGGCTGCAAGACTTCCCCTGCCGGTGGGAAACCTGAAAGGACGCTTAGAAAAGAGGATATTCTGGTTTTAGTTGTTTGCTGTTTTTAGTACAAAGGCCTTTGTCACCTCAAATTCTGAGCAAAAACTGCCACATGGTTCCTCTAAAAAAGAACTGAGCACACAAATGTTCATCTCTCCTCCCTTAAAGTCCCACTTAAAAAAAAAAAAAAAAAAAAGAAAGTATAGTGGTTCCAGAAAGCACACCAACATAAGCTGGAATGTTGAAGAATTCCTAGAAGACAGAGAGGAAATGGGAAGGCCAGAGAGCTCGGAAAACCACTGTACAAGTGGCTTCTCAGGGAACCTCGGAGAAGCCCTGAACTTGGAGTCATCAGATATAAAAAGCAGTAGTAGCAGGAGTGGGTTGTGGTTAGTAATTGCAGAATAAATTAAAGAGCTGTAATAGAAACAAATAAGACAGTTGGACTCTTTCCTTATCTCTGCTGGGAAGACAGAATATAGGGAGAAGCTTTAGTTTAATCCTCCAGGCTAAAAACCAGAGAATGTTTTACAGATAAGGGGGATGAGCTGCTGAAGAAGGGCCCTTATGAGAAAAACTATGGCTTTCAAAAGAAGGGATGTGGAGGTAATGTTCTGCTCCCGCAAGGGAATGTTTCAAAAAAGAAAACATTGTTCAGCAGTGAGTCAAATGCACTCAATCTGTTGTCATCAGAGTAAGGCTGTCCTTACTTGGACACTGACCTTCTATCATCCTGTGTCCTCTCATTCAAAGGAGAGAACTAAAGGAAAGTTAGAACCCTCTGAAAACAGAAAAAAATAGTCTGTCGATTACCTATACTAAATAATAGAGTTACTCAATAGAAGTGAATGGATTGAAGAGCCTACCTAGACATTTTAGCAATAACACCATCTGAAGAACATAGATGATCTAATAGAAAAAATTAAAACAATACAACAAAAGCAACCAATCTTATAGGAAAAAGTTCATTCAGTGATCGAAACTTTAAAAAAATCTTACTGTGAAAGAATTAAGAGGCTATTTTATCTATAGCTACCACATTTTAATTTCAGTGAACCCAGTTAATGGTCTGAAAAACAAATACTCCAAATTTTCCCGGATCATAGAGCTTTAAAACAAATGAAAAAAATTATTCAGCTACTTAACTCAGCATATATTATGCTTCACACATATGCCAGACTCTGAGGATTTTGGAGTGAACAAAAGAGACAGAGGTCCTTCACTTAGGAAGCATCTATTCTAGTAAGGGCCACATACAAACAAAACAATATGGCAGGTGGTAATAACCATTATGGAGAGATTTGCAGTATTTATCAGGAGAGGAGTTAGGATAGGCATGGGTAGTGGGGTTCCCTCTCCCCATTTAATCCCATTTTGGGATTAAAATCTGGGAATCCATGAGTTATTTGGGAATCTAGAATTTTTAATGGTGACTAAAACTCTAGTTGGCATAGTTAGTTCCAACAGAGGCTGTGTCAAGATGAGGGTGACAAGGAAGAAAAAGGAGGGAAGGGTCATAAGAAAGTGAATTATTCTGAGATGTCTTCACTGCTGCCCATGGTAATACGGAGGTGAGGGGATGGGCATTTTATGAAATCCAAGTGATCCAGAGCTATTCCTATTCCCCCAAATAGGTGATAATATAAGTTTGTTTTACTTAAAAGAAAAAAAACCACCTTTCATAGCAAGGTGATATACAACATCTTAAGTCTACAGATGAAAAAATAAAATCAAAACCTATTATTTAAGAATATAATGGCAACCACAAGAGAAACTAAAAGCAAAAGTTGACACTGATTCTGGAATGTAAGCCTTGGTGCTAGCGAGGGAGGCTTTTAATTTTTAATCTTCTGAATTTGTATAATAACTACAATTTACACTGAGGTCTTTTGAAAATTCAAAGATTGGTTAAACAATTATGTGACGGGATGGGTAAAGGATTTATTATAGATTCTTGATTTTTACACCTTTACCCTTGGCATTCTACTTGGTGAAATGCCAAGAATTTTTTATTCTCAATAATAAAGAAGATTTGAAATATCTTATGCCTATGATGCCAAGTTTGGCCAGTTTTCTTTATTCATTCTTCGGTTGTCACAGCGACTCGTGCTTTACCTGCTCCCATGTTTTTATAGAAAGGAAAAAAAGACAGGTAGATACCTTGACTCTAAGTAGGTCTTGGGAAGACACAGGATATTGAGATTTTGCAGTTCTCATAATCCAAAAAGGTATTATTCATGCTATTTAAAATGATAATATTCTAATTAAAACAAAATGAATTTACCTTTTTTAAAAATAGTTTTCTAATGAAATTAAAGGAATGAAAGAATGCAGTCATTTAAAAGTCTGTATTTCTTAAATATGTATACAAACACCATATTTATATAGCTCTCATCTTTGATGAGACCCAGTTTGTAGCATTTTCCTCATGATTTGGATATTCACTGGAGAAATATATACGTGTGTGTGTGTGTGTATGTGTGTAAAAACCCAGGAATATAAATGTATATATACACACACACACAGGCTTCATGCTTTATAAATTCAATCATTAAACAAAAGCCTATTTTCACTTTTATCTTTTGAATGTCTAGAGATTTCAGGTGACTTTCTGCAGAGCCAGCTTTTATAATATCTAGGCAGCCTGTTATTATTTATTTTTACAACTGGTATGAAAATCTATATAGCTTGCTAAGAACAGATGTTCTGCTGTGAAAGCAGATAACCCATAGCTGACAAAATCATTTATTGGATCAGTTAACTGAGTACAGTGATGAGTTAACTTGCCCATTGTTTATAGCCCTTGAGAAATACACGTATCTAACATTCTCCCCTATTCTATATGTTAAGTAATATGAGCTCCTATTTACAAATATTTTAAAGGTATTATGTTGATTATAAAGATTTTATAATGGTTTTCCTTACAGTAATAACAATGTTAAATGAATCAATAAGGCATCGAACATCTGGGTGCTAGTCCTGGCTTTGCCCCTACACACATGTATTCTGGCTGGTATTGCTGTGAATTCACTTTAAAGTACTTCTAGTTGCCTTTGATAAGGAAGCAACATTTTCACTACAAGCGATGTTTCTTGTCTTTTTCTTACTTCGAAAAGGAGTCTGGCCTTTCGTTACAGGAAATGACGATGGTAGTTTGAACACTGCATTTCAGACTGTTCACTGATCACTTTATATGCATTTTGTTATTTCACGCTCATTTAATTAGGCAGTATACACATTTTAAAGATGAGAAAAAGTGTAAAAAGAAAACCAGAATTCATAGAGTATTTTGAAACTTGTAGTGTTTCTTTCTAAATTGGTCATAAATAGTCCTTTGGAAAAGTAGAAAATATGTAGGATTTTAGACTTTGAGAGAGTAAGTATGAATCCTAGTTGTTATTTGCTCTGTGATTTGTCCAAGTCACTGTTTTTGAGCCTTTAATTATTTGCAATGTGAGATTTATTAAAAAATTAAAAATCAAATTAGGCTATGTATGTACTAGTGTATTGAAATTGTAGATACACGTTCATCGTTACTAGTATTACTACTACAACAATCTTTATGAAATTTTAATATGCAAGTGGGTATAGTACCATCACTAGTACTCCATTTGTAGACAAGGAACCTGAGGTTAAGAATTTGTGACTTTGGCAAGGTAATAAAATTACTTGGCAATCTCACGTAAGAAGCCAGATCTGACCCAAAACTTAGCTTCTTTTTATAGGAGATCACACTATCTTTAACTAAATGATTTGATTCACCATGCCATTGCCTAAATTCTAGGTTAAACAAAGCATGTGTGGATATAAACGTTAAAGTTAAAAAGGAATGAACCTTCTTATTGAAAGTTTGTTTTCAGAATATTTAGTATTAAAAAAAAGAGGTTTTAGAGCATTGATTTTACACTTTGATACTTTTCTGTTCACTGTTGCCCAGACCAGAGACTTACATATTGATTTTTTTTGTTTTTTGTTTTTTTTTTTTTTTTTTTGAGACAGAGTCTCGCTTTTTCGCCCTCAGTAGGGTGCTGTGGCATCACAGCTCACAGAAAACTCCAACTCTTGGGCTTAAGCAATTCTCTTGCCTCAGACTCCTGAGTAGCTGGGACTACAGGCACCTGCCACAATGCCTGGCTATTTTTTGTTGCAGTTGTCACTGATGTTTTAGCTGGCCGGGGTCAGGTTCGAATCTGCCACCCTTGGTATATGGGGCTGGCACCCTACTTGCTGAGCCACAGGTGTCTCCCTATTGATTTTTTTTGTTTGTTTTTTAATATAGAGTTTCTGTCACCCTGAGTACAGGCATTGGCATCATCATAGCTCACTGCATCCTTAGACTTCTAGGCTCAAGTGATCCTTCTGTCTCAGGCTCCTGACTAGCGGGGCCAACATGCACAATGCTTGGTTAATTTTTCTGTTTTTAGTAAAGGCTACTCCTGAGCATAAGAGTCTCCCTCCTGTGCTTCCCACACTGCTCAGACTACAGGCATGAACCTCCACCTCCACCTTCATTCTTTATCTGTTCTCTAACAATGCTTTGAGTTTCAACCATGAGCCAGCCACACTGCTCAAAAATGTTAGAGTAGTGATGATGACGCTCATAATTTTGACGGTTTACCTTCAGGCATAGAATTCTGAGTCTTGAAGGAAAGCCAGTTATTTAGCAATTTAAGGTAGAATCTTGTTTGTAAAATAGAATATAATAAAGTACATATTGATAAGATCTGTTCTTGCTTGAACAGAAAATGTTAAATCACCTTTTCTGTTCTTTTTTTCTCTTTGATTAAAAAAAATTATCAATTGTAAAACAATTCATAGAAATATATTTCTATCATTTATTCAGCAAAGTCAGATAAACCAGTTGAATACTTCCAACAGCTCACAGGAACAGCTTTCTATTTATGTAAGGCAATTCTAAAATATTAAGTAGCAAGTTTCACTCTGAACATGCGATTAACATTCTGTCATTGTGTTTGTTGGGAAAGTTTTTAATGTGCAGATTTTTAAAAACTTATTTCAAATTTTTTGCTTATTGACATAGGAAGGATTAAAAGTGTTTCAGAAGAAAATAATAAATGGTAATGAAAAATGTGCTTATTATTCGTGAAATAGAAATTAAAAGTAATGTAATGCTGATAAGGCATAATTATGAAATGAAATCACATTTTTCTTAATTCTATTTAAAAATGTACAACTATGTAAAATTTGAATGATTTATAAGTTAAGTGGCTTCCATTCACAGATAACCAAGGTAGTCTAAAAATTTCTTATGAAATTTGTCTGTTTATACTCGCTTTAGTATATTTTAAGTGTATCATATATTTTTAAAAACATATTTCTTTGCTTCCCAGGTCAACACACAGTAATTGGCCTATTCCAGGGAGCATCTTATACTGAATTTAAAAATACACTGCTCTCAGCATATACGAGGAGTTCATGTTTGTCTATTCATATTAGGTTTATGAAACCTTTGATGCTTTTCATTAATTCATTTTTTCATTTTTCATTTCTAAATGCAATAATAAGAGAACAATGTGATAAACTATTCAGATAATTATATAAACACTAGCTAATTGGAGCCACTGGATTATAGGCTACGTAATTGTGTAATAGACCTAGGTGTATGTTAATCATCTGAGGTATAAAAATTTGAATTCACCGTATGAGAGGCAGTTTAGAAGTGCTAATGTATAATGTATGTAAGTTGAATTTACTGATGGAGACCCTCCCCTTATTCTATAACTGTGATAGAATATAAATATAATTTCATGTCCATGTAGTGTAATATTTAATTACGCTTTGGTGAAAGCTGTCAGAGTTTTTATTTGGGTCTATATTGACAAACATATTAATACATTATTTTGTCATTTCATGCTATTTTGAGGATTTACATATGTTATTTATTTATTTTCTTTTTTAGAGACAGAGTCTTACTTTATTGCCCTTGGTAGAGTGCTATGGAGTCACAGCTCACAGCAACCTCCAACTCCTGGGCTTAGGTGATTCTCCTGCCTCAGCCTCCCAAGTAGCTGGGACTACAGGCACCCACCACAATGCCCAGCTATTTTTTGTTGCAGTTTGGCCGGGGCTGGGTTTGAACTCGCCACCCTCGGTATATGGGGCTGGCGCCCTACTCACTGGGCCACAGGCGCCGCCCTATATATGTTATTGTTAGTATTAGGTGAGCATTATTATGGTTTATGATGGAAAGAGTATTTAATTTATACTGTACAAGGTTTGGTTATAGCAGCTGAATTATATGACAGAAATTGTAATCTATACAGTTTCAGAAAAAAAAAATCCATCCAAATTCGAGATGGCTTTTTTTTTTGAATAAATTCTTTTACTGAGTTGCTGAGTATGAGATCACAGTTCTGAGGAATGGTAGTGTCTGGTTTTTAACCAAAATAAATTATGCATTACTATGAATAGTTGAAGATGTCAACTGCAGTGAGCCATCTGCAGCCAAACTGCTGTTAGGGAGCAACTGCCTTGGATAGGGAGTTTATGGGGTGTGGACATTCCTTGGGTAGCCGAGAGCATAATCTGTTATCAAATTTTAGCTTGAGTTCCTCTTCATAATGTTCATTTCCTAGGCCTTTTTTCTGGTTATGTTATTTTTTTTTTGGAATTCAAAATAATATAAGGTTTTCAATAAGTATTTTAAGATCATACTATAAGAAATAGGGAAAAATAGCAGTTCATCATTAAACAATATCTGAATTGGTATTCACTACAGAGGTAAGAGTAAGCATGAAAACTAGTCACTCCATTTAAAGTCTATATGAGCAGAGCAGAGGAAATAATTGGAAAATAATTTAAACCCACTATGCATTTGAATTCAATGCTCTGCTTCTGATGCTGATAGTTGAGAAGAAGCAGACCTTATTAATAGTGGAATATTTATTGGTAAAGGAGGAAACTTGATGTAGATTGTAAAGGATGGATATTATTATTTATATAAATGGGAGAGGAGCCCATAGCTACTTGGGAATATTGACCCAGGTAAGGGAGAATGAGAATATGGCCTTGGTAAAGAAGTACAAGATCCATTGAGATGCTACAGTTTGCAAAAAAGTTTAGTTGTGATGAGAGTAGATCTAAGAGCCTGACAGGTTTTATTGTACAAGGACAGGATGAAAGCATGATTGAGGAAAATTTATATAACAGCTAATGTGAATGGTATGAGCACCAGCAGATAGAAATTCCTAATGTTGTATTTGCTCTTTTGATGTTCCATTACTCCATGTGCTACAGCTGCGTAACTGAGCAGAAGTTCTGTGATGAATCTTACGTAGCTTATGTGTTTACATTATTCAGTTTGGGCTGCACTGAAAAATAGATGTTAGTCATTATTCCTTGTGGAATATTTTTCTTTTTTGAGAGAGGATTCAATTCTGTTTTGAAGCTTAATAAATTAATACTTGTGTGATGGTTAATAGTAATATTAATTCTGGACTCCCCAAGTTTACCAATTCACTTTATGGCTTAGATATATGAAGTTGATGACATTGAATCATTATTGAAGATACATTCTAAAAATCAGAATATAATTTTTTAGTAGTTATTAGTTTTGATGCTTCTTTTTTTGAAAGTAGCACCATCTATCGAAACTCTGTAAGTGAAGTTCACAATTCAACTTTCAAGTAGTAATTCTTGAAAAATCTAAATAACACATCTATAATTATCCCTCAAAGGGCTTAGCAGATGGAGTTGCAATTACTGTATTTCATAGCTCTGATGTATAACATAGGCTCAGCAGAGAGGAACTGTGGGGTTTGGATTAAACAGGGCGGTGTGTTAGATTAATTATATGCAAGTCTCTGTTAGAATTCTCAGTGGCCAAAGACTGAGCAGAAATCCTGTCTTCCCACTCTTCTTACCTATTTATGTAGCATGTTAAATCAGAAAACCAAAAAGAAACATTTTCATGCCTTACTATTTGTTCCTTTTGGTAGAACTAATTGCATTAATACAGCTCGTTAAACTTTAATTGTTTTCCCAGATCTTGAATTCTATTTATGCACCTTCTATAAGTAAGGCTATTCCTGGGGAAAGCCAAAGAAGACTCTCTTTTCCTTATTTGTCATATAAAATCTGGAATTTCAGAATAGTTCAGATTTAACATACCTATCTAACAAAGCTGGCTTCTTTCCTTAGCCCTTGCAGGACATGTTGATACAGTTGTAGGGTCTCTGGGCACTGTTTATTCCATTTCTTTCACCATTTGTCAAAAGGATGTAGATGATTGTTAAATGTAATGTTAGTAAGGGGGCACTAATTTTTGGCATGAAACCTGGGAAGCTGTTGATGAAATATTTGTGGAAGCCATCTTCTGTGAATCAGACTTGGCCTCACATATTGTCTGAATTACGTGGCATGGTAAGAAAATGATAAAGTCTAAAATCTCCTAAGATTATCATTAATGGCTATGGTAGAATGAAGACCCAGTCGCGCAGAACCAGGGAAACAACTATATTATACACATGGGCACCATGTGTCACCACAGCAAGTGTCTGAGGCAGGTACATCTCTGCTCAGAATTAGAGATAAAAACTTTACTTTTGTAAGTGAAAACAAGGCAGTAATTATCTCCAGGCAAAGAAAATATTTACAGTTAGCAGACATTGTAATTATGAAAGGCTCTTTTTAGCTTGAATCAAAATGAGGATGGATTCTCAGCAGCCTGAGGTATGGAATAGGGTTGTGGGGAGAATGGCTTGCAACCAGAGAACGGAGACAGAAGCCTGCTGCACAGATTGGGTAAACACTGGGGATTCAGAGCGTAAACACAGAGACGCTGTAGCTTGAAGAGCACAGTTAAACATTTTCAATTAATTTGTTTAATTCAAGCCAGCTCAGAAGATATTTGTGTACATCTCTGATGTTTAAAGGGTCATTTAGACCTTGGAGATCAACAGAAGGACCACAATGAGTGAGGCCCTTACCATTTGTTGCTTAGAGACTTTCGGGGTGTACGGACCTGGAAATAAGCAGAATTGTGTTAGTGCTGGCACAAGAATACCAAGAAAATTATATATTTCAAATTGCTTGTAAAAGTTAACTTTATGTAATAGTTAGAAAGACAATGAGTTTTGAAGGGAAGTGGTATTAATTTTTCATTTAAACTGGCAACTTTTGGTGAAAGTATAGTAAGAAATGATGAGGGCTAAACAAGGGACTGTCTTTGTTAATATGAGTGGGGAATTGCCTTTACAAGCAATACAGTCCTATTGAGGGAATAATTGAGGATGTGGTAGAGATATTAAACTATTACAAGAATTCTAACTTGAATGACTGGGACCCCAATAGCAATGTTACTGTGCATTGCTCTCCCTCAGTGCCCTGTGAACAATCTGCCCAAACCAGAGTGGAAGGCGGTTCACAGCGGTAATGCGAGGGCCGACTGTGGACTTTTTAATTTAGCTCAATGTATAGGAAGGCTTTTTTTTTTTTTTTAAATTGAATCAGAGTTTGGAAATGTTTTCAGTACAAGGCTGTTAAGTGCTGAGATAAAAATCATTTCTATCTTCAACAGATTTGGGCAGTAGAATTAAATAAAAATGCTTTTCTAAAAAAGTCCTAAGTAGATAAAAGCTTTTCATATTGTGATAGCTGTAGATAATGATTTCAACCTGTATTCTAGCAGTGAGCAGGCAGAATGAGGGATCAAATATCTTTCATGTGCTGTTTATCAAAGTTAAAATAAATGTGATCATTACAAGGACAAAAACACGGAGGCCGTTCAAGAAGAAGAAAGTGTATTATGAGAAAAGCGGAATAATTTTCTACCTTCTTTTTACTAACTCTCTTGTTTCTGCTTAGGGGAAAGATATTTATATGAATTTATAAACTGCAATGAATCATTTGAATTTGGAATAAGGGCAGCATGAAATACGTTTCCCAGTGTTGATGTGTATTGTACATTAGAGACATCATGGTAGTATTCTAATTTTGCAGTTGTCCATCAAGTTAGGGCCTAGGGCTGGCTATGTATGAAGTTCCAACATTCGTATTGCAAAGAAACTTACAATTTTGGGGATATAAAAATGAATATTAATAAAAGTTGGCATCCACTTTGGTTATGACACTTGCTAAAAAATAAGAAAAATTAACAGTAATTAAAGTTACTAATCCTAGAAGTTAATGTGGATACAGGTCTTATATGTATAATAGATATGTTTTAGGAAAAAATCAGTGACAATACATTTAAAAATTATGTTTTTCTCCTTGCCTGGCTGCATGATTATGAGGTGATTGTGTTGGGGTAGGGAAGAAAATAAATGGAAAAAATAAATGGTGCTACAGAAGAACTGACACGATCATGAAGAGGTGGCAGCGTGGGTGGATGTTGATTTATAGAGGAATTGACTTCATCTGTCGCAGTGGTTCTCAACCTTCCTAATGCCGCAACCCTTCAACACAGTTCCTATGGGTCACGACCCACAGGCTGAGAACCGCTGATCTATAGGGAAGGGTGTCAAATGGACTGAAAGTTTCCTTATGTTTTAGGATGCCTTTTGCCGTGATATTGTTAGGAATAGGCATTATGTGATCGTTTCAGGACTTCAAATATTTACATTTAAAGAAGTTATCACGTGAAATGCTTCAAACATAACAAAAGGCAAATATGAAAATATAATAAGTACACAGGTGTACAATTACCGTGCTAAAAGCAAAAGCAATGAACGCCCAAGTCCCTACCATTTATGTTTAACAAACATAATAATTTCATTTTTTAATAGTTTTTAAAACAGAAATATAACATTTCAGTTTGAGTTGAAAATTCATCTTCACCTTCCCCAAACATGTTTGCCTCTCAAGGAATTACAAAATACGCTGTTGTATGACAAGGCGATATGGTAATATGCGTTTAAATAATTTAAAAGAAGCTGTAAACAGTTTAGGAATGATTAATTGAATTTCTCCTCAAAAGGAAATCCTCTGAAAGCAGAGAATATGTTGTTTGCCAGCCAAACGCTTCACAGTTTTGAACTTTGGGAAATTTTTCTGGTGCCTTTGCTCCCCATATTTATTTATTTTTCCTTGTATATTATTTTGTACAAAGAACTTCAGTGCCAAACTCTTAACATTGGTTACTTTTGGGTGCAGAGGATTAGATCATGGCAAAATTCTACATTCTAACTATTTTTTGCCAATATTTTTACCGTTGTTTTGGAGATAGAAAGGTCAATGTTAAACATAGGTTCTATTAAATTATCTTCTAAAATTTAGTATCAAATTCAGCATTTCCTTTCCACAATGGACGCAGTATGAAAAGAGGATTTGCAATAGCGTATGCACTGCCCGCAAACTGCGCGTCTAGCTCCCATACATATCTCTCTAATTCACACGGACACACACGCATCACCAGACAGATATGGACATTGTTTACTCATATTGCTCTTCTAAGTAAGTTCATGAAATTCATAAGGAAACCATATTCTCTCTATTAAATCATACTAGTTATAATTTGAGTGAGGGCTATTTTTTAATTTATACTCTTTACAGAGAACATTCTCTTTCTAACTCAGAATGGTAACAATTTGTTTTCACATATTTGAGTATGTCGCCTTGGAAAGGGAAATAATGCTTTGCCAATTTAAAAAATTGCCAATGTGTTCATAGTTTAACAAGCCTACTTTGGCGGAACAGCTAAAAACTCTCTCTGAGCCAACAATAGGAAAAATTTCTAACATAATTTATTTATGGAATCTAATATGTTAAACTTGTTTTTGATTATGCCTGGTTTTCTGTTTCTGAGCATAATCAGATTTTAAGTAAATCAGTTGCAAAGAATAGCAAAATTAACATTGGAAGAAAGATAAAACTATATTTTGATTTTTACTTTTTATTTTCCTTAAAATATAGGATGCTTTGGTCTCTGAGGCTCATCAATTATATTATAACATAATTACATATTTTATAAATTCATGAAAACAATTTGGTCTGTATTTTGTGTTTTCAACGATGAGAAACAGTTTCCAATGGCAGCGTGCATTGTGAAAAGACTTCTGTGTTCGTACAGTATTATGATCTCAGTAACCACTGTTTTGTGTTATTTCTAGATAAAAGAGTGGCTCTGTTTAAACTGTCAGATGCAAAGAGCTCTAGGAGGTGACCTGGCTCCAATTCCGTCATCACCCCAGCCAAAACCGAGGACTACCCCTGTTCCTCCTACATCAGCCGTGAGCAAAGCATCCCCACAGTCACAGCAGGTTTCCCCAAAGAAGGATACTGCTCCCAAACAGGATAGCTCCAAGGCCCCCGAGTCTAAAAAGCCACCACCACTAGTGAAACAACCAACCCTTCATGGTCCTCCCCCAGCCACTGCCAAGCAGCCTTCTGTGGCAGAGTCTTTGTCAAAGCCAACCCCTCCCAAAGAGCCTTCTATTCCATCTGAGCAGGCTAAGGACCCTGATGCTGATGACAAACCAAAGCAGCCCAAGACAGCAAAGCCACCGGTAGACATCGTATCTTCATCCTCAGCAGCAAAACCTGATATTAAGAGCTCCAAAGTGCCGTCACAGGCTCAAGAGGAAACGACTCCACCTCCCAAAGCAGACTCTGCCAAGCCTTCACAGAGTTTTCCACCAACAGGAGCTGCCCCGTTTGATGCTCAAGCCATACCTCGACCTGCATCAGATTCAAAAATTATTTCACATCCTGGGCCTGGTTCAGAGAGCAAAGATGAAAAACAAGTTGATCCAGTTCAGAAGAAAGAAGAACCTAAGAAAGCCCAAACCAAAATGAGTCCTAAACCCGATGCCAAGCCAATGCCAAAAGGGTCACCAACACCTCCTGGCCCACGACCTACCACTGGCCAAACCGTCCCTACATCTCAACAGCCCCCAAAGCCTCAAGAGCAATCGAGACGTTTCAGTCTGAATCTAGGAAGTATTACTGATGCCCCGAAATCTCAGCCTACCACCCCTCAAGAAAGCGTGACTGGAAAACTTTTTGGGTTTGGAGCATCAATCTTCAGCCAGGCATCAAATTTGATTGCTACAGCAGGACAGCCCAGCCCTCATTCCCAAAGTGGGCCAGGGGCTCCAACAAAACAAGTCCCTCCTCCTACACAGCCACCTGCTTCTCAGGGGCCTTCCAAATCCACGGTTCAGGCACCACCAGCACCTGCAAAGATTGTACCTGTCAAAAAGGAAACAAAAGCCCCAATAGCTGAAAAATTGGAACCCAAAGTTGAACAAGTTCCAACAGTCAAAAAAACAGAAACAGAAAAGAAACCTCCTCCACCTGTTAAGGGTACCAAACCTTCAACAGCTGAGCCTCAAAAGGCGGTTCTTCCCCCCAAACCAGAGAAAACTTCCAAACCAGAAACAGTCTGTCCTCTCTGCAAAACCGCGCTCAACATAGGTTCTACGGATCCTCCTAACTTCAATACTTGCACTGAATGCAAGAACCAAGTGTGTAATCTCTGTGGATTTAACCCTACGCCGCACTTGACTGAGGTAAGCAGTGCATGTGTTACCCGTGGCTATGAATGTGTCAGTTTTTTCTGAAATGTTGTGGAGGCCGAATTTCTGAGCAAAAATGCATTTCTAGTGAAGAAAACAATATTGATACATCTTAGAAGTTTCAGTTACTTATTACACGTTTACTTTCTTATTAAGCATTCATGTTATTTGTACTTTTCTGGGTTAATGAACAATAAGTAAGATGGTTTCACTCAGCTGTCTTTGATTTTGTAATTCATTATAATGGAAACACTGAATAGGTTTTAGCATCCATATGAAAAAAGCCTTAGAGTTTTTTGACTTTTTTGGTGGGATTTTTGCATTAAATAATTTGTTAAGAATAAACTATGGAAAAAATGTATTTTTTACTTTAAAAGACTTTAGGCGTCTTTGATGTAATTAGCATCTGATGTTGCCAAAGTCTTATGCAGACTTTATTCCTCTCTAGCTGTGATGAATTATGTTAACAGGGATCCATTTTTAAAGGTAGATAAATTTTGGTTTCTCTCAGTATTTTGGGAGTGGTAACAACTGGAATTATCATTTACAGTGTCTTAGATTCAAGGTAAAAGCAAAACAAAAACCAATTATATATATATATTTTTAGAAGACCAGTTTTTGGTTGCACATTCTTGAGAGGAAAATTGTGTTTTTCCCCAATACAATTTTATTACTTTATGTATTTAAAAAATTGTACCTTTTAATGTGGACCCTTATGGTGTCAACATGATGCAATTAATTGAAATTGTTTTAAACAAAGCTGCAACATTAATTTAAAAATTATAATTTGTGCATAAAATGTAAACAGCACGAGTATAGAGGACTATAAATTGTAATTTACAATACTGTGTAGGTTTATGTGTATGTATATAGGTATGTGTGTACGTTGATATAGTAGATGATAGTGATTATTAGAATTCTGTCAATGTTTGGAAGTAGGAAACTAGAGCTCCTTGGATAGACAGCAAATCTTTCAGGGAAATCTTGCCTTTTCTGTGTGTTGGTAAATTATATTTTGGAAGCAATCATTTGGAAAGGAGATTTCTTGAATAAAGCAGAGAGTAACTGAGGATGTGTGCAGAACTTCAGTTTGCATAATTTGAAAATCTAAATTGTCTCAAGTATTTCGATGGTTTAGATGAGGTCCTATTTTAATATAGTCTGTGGGATTTAGACAATCTGTCATTGCTCAAATTATTGTGCTCTGCAGTAATTTCTTTGAGTTTGGAAGTACATCTTTCAGAAAGGAAGACAGTCTGTAACAGAAGCAATGAGTGTTCCTGGCTCATCTTGGCTGTGCTAATCTATACTATTTTATGCATAGTATAAAGTCTCCATGACCTCTGGTTTCTAGGTAAGTCCGCTGGCTGGCCTTGCATCAGGGAGTGAAGGAAGGTTAGTTGAGTTAGTCTATGTTCAAGTAGTTTCTGTTTTAACCCACAGGGCTTTGGAGATATGGCAAAAGAGTTGGTTGAAAAGAATGGCATATGTTTGGATATGTGTGTTTGTGCTTATGTATACATCTGTACATAAATATAAACATATGCACATATACACACACTTATATACTGGTGTATGTAAATGCACTGAACTCTAAATATGATTTACAGGCTTAATTCACAGTGTGATCCCAGTGTTCATACTAATAAATCTTTCTGTGTTTCTCTCAGTGGGAGTTAGGAAAGTGTCTCTTTCTGGATCCGTATTTTGTTTCTGTGTTTTTCCTCTTTCTACTGGTGATATTTTCTTGTGATCCATTATTTTCTGCTTGGCTGGTTTCTACTGTAATTTCATGGAAGTTTATGATAGAACATTCTGAAAATATTCAAAGTTTAAGCCTGAAGTGCAAAGAAATGGTATTTCTTAAAAAAGATTTCAATGATTTCTAATAACGCATAGTTAGCTCTCTACTGTAAGCCTCTGCTTCTCCTCTCCTAGTCACTATGCAGTAGGGCTATTTTTCCTGCTCCCCCAGCCTGGCTTCAGTCCCTTTTGCTGCTTTGTTTTTCTGGTGGTAAGAAGAGATCATCCACAGGTTGTTACAGGTGGGGGAACGGGCCCCTCCTTAATCAAACACACCTGTCTTTAGGGTTGTTTCCTGTTACACACCACATCCCAAGCTGCACCTGAGAAGTGCCAAGTGACACCTGCTGGTCCCTGGGTGAAGCAAGACCTCAGCCTGAGCGCCTCTGTTTAACTGTTTAATGCTCGGGTTGTATAGATAGTGCTATAATCCATTAACCTCTGCGTGCAAGAGACAATTCTTTTAGGCTTTAATTGCCACCAACTCAGGGAATATTTTACCTTGGAGGGAATTTTAACAGTAGCGATAGGACCTTCTGAAAGACCTAGTCTTAACGAACTGGGAAGCATGCTGAGAAAAACAGCCTTAGTTGGCAATAAAATTACCTAGTGAATTTTAGTCATTCTTGTTCAGATAAAATGCAAAAGGAGACAAAATTATTCATGGTGGGAATTTATTTTATTGTTTTTAACCACTCTCTTTTATAGTATCTTTCTATTGCGAAAACAAGGCTTAAAACTAAATATGCGTCCTCATGTTTTAGGATAGCCTAGAGTTATACTTTTGCTTCCTTAGCAAAATAAGTATGCTTGGCCTAAATGATGTTGGAGTAGCTAGCATTTATTTATCACTAGACAACAAAAGAGCCTTTGGAGCTGATTAAACCCACTGGTATAACTGAGACCCTTCAGATCTTCACTCTCTAGCTGATTAAACCCACTGTTATAACTGAGACCCTTCGGATCTTTACTCTCTGGCTGCTTAAACCCACTGGTATAACTGAGACCCTTCGGATCTTTACTCTCTGGCTGCTTAAACCCACTGGTATAACTGAGACCCTTCAGATCTTTACTCTCCGATGGCTAAGGACCCTGGAGTATCAGGTTCAGTGTGGAGATGCAATTGTAGTTAACATTGCCACCACTACTGTAAGGGAGAGAGTCTCTTCTCAGTGTAGCATCCCCAAACTTAAATTATTATATTTAAAATAATATTTCTTAACTTGAAACTCTAAAAATACTATGACAATTTTGCTTGTATTTGTAGTTTTTTGATTACCAGGGTAGCTTTTTAAAAAAATTTTAGACATTAAATGAATTAGATGATTCTAATTATAGTTCAGACAAAACGTTGTGCAGACAGTGTTTGAGGAGGTAAATTGAAATCAATCCTGCTACTGCTTTGTGTTTATTCTAACAGGGCTGTTTTTTGACCAGACCTGTGTAAGAGAGTCATTGTGCCTCTCACAACAACCCTGTGGGGTAGTTCTTACGTATATTATAGAGATTAGGAGAAGGAGTATCAGAGATACCACCTATAACTAGTTATATTTGTGTATCAAGCCGCAAATTAAAATTCAGAGGTTGAGTCAGTGGTCTCTTTACTAGACTATGTTTACATAACCTAGGGAACTAGATGATAGAGGCCACTTGGCCTGCGTTTTTGTATCTCTGAGTTGTGTCAATTGATGATGGCTAATCTTAATACCAACAAATTTATAAATTGGCGCATCAAATTCAGGTCACATGTGGGGCTGTGTCGAATACGGGCTGTGTCACACGGTTGTCAATTGATGATGGCTAATCTTAATACCAACAAATTTATAAATTGGCGCATCAAATCCAGGTCACATGTGGGGCTGTGTAGAATACGGGCTGTGTCACACGGTTGAGCTTAGAAGAACAGAGCTCATTTAGAGGTTCTGAAGCATAAGATCAACATATTGTACAAGTTTTCTCTCCAGCTAAGTCTACTAACTGGTCAGCATTCTTAGGTAAAATCATATGACTCAATGATCAAATAATGTCCCTGCCTTCATTTATGTTGAGAGTGTGAATATAAAACATACTCATTTCAGTGGGAAGAAATACTGTTATATTCCTGCCAGTGCATGCAAAGACTTTACTCTTTGAAAATGATAGATGTCTTGGTGTTCCATTACGGTGGTGCTGGGTAGGAGTTGAAACTTTGCGTCTGTCTCTTAATGTTTTTGTTGGGTTTTTGTTACCTTCCAGAAAATAGAATTACAGGTCCATAGTTTATTCACATCCTAAACTGGTTCTCCACAGTGGTTGTATCAATTAACATTCTGGTATAATTTAGATGCTCTTTGCATATACTACTATTTTTCTAGAGATGCACTGTCTGAAATAATAGTCACTGGCTACATGTGCCAATGAGCACTGTGTCTAGTTTAAATTAGAATTCACTTTAAGTGCAAAGCACATATTGAAGTTCAACAACTTAGTATAAAAAATGTGAAATATCACAAAATAATTGTGTGTTGATTATATATTAAAATAATAATATTTTAGAATATTGGGTGTGTATTGTTCTTATTTAATGACTTGTTCTCACACCTGATCTTTCATGCAAGCCATTTATTTTTATTTCCTGGGTCTTGGGCTTTATCCTACTGATCCGATTGTTATCTTTGTAGGTATTCATTAGTATTTTTCAAATGTATAACGTCTGTAAGGTTTCCTTTGGCTTATTCTAAATTCATTCAGATTTGATTAATACTATGTAAAGGTTTTATTCCTTAAATACTGCTCTTAGTACTGCCTTTTTAACATTTAACTTGGAATTTCATATGCATGCACTGTATTATACTGCCATGTAAAATATATTTCTTTCTCTCTGTATGAGAAAAACATGCATATTCTTGTATTCGTTGCAATGTAATTATCTCTTCCAGGTTTCAACTTCCTCAGGTTGCACAAGATAACTAGTTATATTTACATGCTCTGCCAAGTAGATGGATCAATCTCAGAGCTCCTATCATCCAAAAATACACTGCCAATGCATAGTGCTGGCCAGGAGATCAAATTCTTAGGTCCTGCTAATCATTGATAAACAATATCTGTACTACCTAATATATCCTATAGCCAACCAAGATATCCTGTATTCTTGACTGACCCTTCCGATTCCAAGTAATTCCTCTGTTATTGTCAGAACTCTTAGAACTATTTATACTGTTCCTGTGCCTTTGGGTAAAAAGTTTCAGCTTTTGAATCAGAAGACTCAGAAATGCAGAATGTATGAAATTGAATATGTCAGTCCAGTATTTTCTTTCCTTCTTTCCTTGATGGCCATTCATTTTACTTTTAAAATGCTATTTCAATAATTTTAATCACAGAAGTTATATTCTTCCTTATTGCAATCCACAAAGTAGTGAAGGTTGTGTAGGAAAATGGATATTTTTGTTTTCCCCATGCACATCTGTAAATAATTTATTAATATCATCTATTTAAACTTGTCCATATTGCTTTTTGCTTATTTTATAATGTTTGTACAAATAGTCACATATATAACAATATGAGATTAAAAATATTGTGGGTAACGTTTTCTAAAAATCTATTTATTTTGAAATTAATATGTGATCCTACTATACATGTTTTCGTTTACTTTTTTTATTAAGTGCTAGACATTGGACATTCTCAAGTGAACATTCATTGACTTGCCTTATTGTATTTATAAAATACTTAGCAGTGCTGTATCTTACATTACTGAAGAACACTTCTAGCTCTTGTTACTGCATCAACAAAGGTGTGGTAAAAAATCTGTACATATATTTTACATTGTTTCTTTATGTGTCAGATAGATTCCTTGAAATGGATAGATAAAGGGGATTTAACATTTTTTTTTTATTAACTCATAGCTGTGTACATTTATGCAATCATGAGGTACAATGTGCTGGTTTTATATACAGTTTGAAATATTTTCATCAAACTGGTTAATATAGCCTTCACTGCTTTTTCTTGGTTATTGTGTTAAGACATTTATATTCTACATTTAGTAAATTCAACATATACCCTTATAAAATGCACCGTAGGTGTGGTCCCACCAGTTACCCTCCCTCTACCTATCCTCCTCCCTCCCCTCCCTCTCTCCTTTCCCCTTCTTCTAGGGCTAGAATTGGGTTACAGCTTTCATAAGAAAGCTATAAATTGGTTTCCTAGTAGGCCTGAGTACATTGGCACTCTTTCTTCCATTCTCAAGATACTTTGCTAAGAAGAATATGTTCCCGCTCCATCCATGTAAACATGAAAGAGGTAAAGTCTCCATCTTTTTAAAGGCTGCATAATATTCCATGGTGTACAGATACCACAATTTACTAATCCATTCATGGGTCGATGGGCACTTGGGCTTCTTCCATGACTTAGCAATTATGAATTGAAATTTCCATATTACTTTGTTAAATACTGAAAGTAACTGTAGTCTGCCAAAAATATACGAGTGTCCCTTCTTTCCTACATTTACTAGTATGTCATATTTATCAATTTAATGAATCAGAAATTATATTGCGTTGCTACATGAATTTAAATTTCTATGATTAATTCAGGAGTAAACATAATTTTTATCAACATTATTAGTTTGTCAACCACTTGTATTTCTATTTTTAAAAATTTCTCATTTATATCTCTTGCCAATTTTTAGAGAGATGTCTATGTATTTCTTATATTTTAGAGAATTTAATTCTTTGTCAAGCTATCTTGAAATGATTTTCCCTCATCTATCACATTAAGAACAGTTATAACTTTCTTTACAGAATTTTCATTTATTCATAAGAAATTCTTTTTTTATGTAACCAAATCTTTCAATTTTTCTTTATTATTACCTATTAATAAGGAAGGCCTTTTTCACATTTATAATATAAAAATAGGCTTCCACATGTTCTCCTAAACATCTGTAGTTTTATTTTTTACCTTAGAAATCTATTTATCTGTAAATACTTAGTGAGATGAGAGGCCTAATTACATGGATTCAAAATGCATAGCTGGTTACCCTCAAATCATTTACTAAGTAATTAATCTTTTGCACTCTGATTTGTAGCGCCACCTTCATCATATAATAAAGGCCCATTAAAACACAGTGCACTTTTCTAGATTCTTTAGTTTTTACTGTTAGTTCTATGTCTAGTTTACTGTGTCAGTACTTTACTATTTATTAGACTAATTTTAATATTTAAAAGTATTAAATATTCATGTAAACCTCAGCAAAAGAATCTAGTCACAGGGTGCTATCCAGTCTGGGTTTGACTTTACCCAACTTACAAAGTAATAAGTTAACCAATTCCTGTTTCATAGAATCAAACAGTGGACATGAGATTCCTACATGAAAGAAAAAGAATTTGTTGCTCACAGCACAGCAGACAACGTGAGCATTATCAATCTGCATTAGTTGGCTCCCTTTGCTCCCCACTCCCGGCAGCATGAGGAGCCTACTGATGCGAAACGTAGAGTGTGCTTGAGTCACAGGTGAGAAACACTGAGCTTGCGGTGAGCTGGCTTGCTTTGGTCTTGGATCTTGAGGCTGCCTATTGCAAACATAAGCTTGAGAAATAGCTGGGATAAAGAGTGGCCAGGGCTTGCTCTGTTGGTGTAAACTGCAAGATACGGAGGAGGATATTAAGAACTCCTTCATGATATTCTGAACTCCTTCTCTTCTGTATTTAATGGAAGCCTAGTATAAAAATGATGAAAATGAAAATACACTAGTGAGGCCAACTCCAGTTGACTGAGGGCTGGGAGCTGCTCATTTAGCAATGTCTGTTACTCATAAGCCTGCCTTCTGATCCAACTCCATGAAACTTCTTTGAAGAAGGATGACTTTTCAACCCCCCTCCTTTAAAGATGAAAAAAATTAGGCTCCAGAAAATGAAGTGGTATGTGTAAGGTTGGGGCCAGATATTGTTTTCTACCATACTAAATAAAAGTACCCTTTCCACTAAATTTGTTTCTGTATCTCCTTTTAAAAATCCTTCCTTAATACAGTGTCCTCCAGTTAATCCATATTGTCACAACTGGCAGCAGGTTCTTCTTTTTATAGCAGAACAGTATTTCGTTGTGTGAATATACCTCATTTTATTTCTTCATTCACATTTTCAGAGACACTTAGGTTGGTTCTGTTTCTTGTGAATAATGTTTCATTAACATAGGAGTGCAAATTCTGCATGATCTTACATGTGAAATCTGAAAAAGTTGATCTCATAGAAGTAAAAGGTATAATGATGGTTACCAGGGGCTGAGGTTGTTGGAATGAGGTTAGGGAGATATTGATCAAAGAACACAAAATTTTAGATAGAGGAAATGAATTTCAGTGACATACTATATAATACGGTGGCCATGATTTATAATATATTGTATTCTTGAAAATGGTAAAATTATAGTGGTAAAGTTTTCTCCACAAAAATGATAAATGTCAAGGTAATGCATATGGTAATTGACCAGGTGTAGTCATTTTGCAATGTATATAGACTTCAAAACATGTAGCATATGGTAAATACATATAATTTTATCTATCAATTTAAAAATAATAAACAAATTTTTAAAGTAAGAAACATTCTCCTTTAAAACTTTGGGAACAAAATAAGCAATAGGAAAATTTATGAAACAAATAACCTAATCTTATATTCAAACAAGCATTACTCTAGTAGATAATACATACTCTGTAATGTAATACATATTAACAGTTTTTTGCCCATTATATGTGGGTTATATAATCTTACATGTTAATAAAATAATTTCAGTGGTGTTTCTACTATGGGCATAGCTCTGATTTTGCACTTGCATTGAATTATAGAAATCCACTAACTCAGATGGAGAATATTTCTGATCTAAATACAATAGTCTATACTCCTGATAGTGTAATTTATATGGTAGCTCCATAGTACTTACTATAAACCTAACTTTCTGTTTGAGAAAAAAGCAATACTAGGTATCCATGTAATCAATTGAAATAATACATTTTACTTTACTATTTCTTGTGGGAAAATTTATGTACATTAGGTGTATGTGCTTGTGTATATATGTGCATGTATGTGCATGCATGTATGTATAGGTATGTGTGTGTACTTTAGGTGTAAAAATAAAAATTTTCCTGGAAATAAGTTAGAACTACAATATTACCAAGTTTAATTTGGAAGGATGACATGCATTATATGTGGCTACCAGCAAAAGAACTGTGAATCACATCTGCCTTGTCAATTTTGAAAGTAAGGTACAGTACCAAAGAGAGTCAAAAGAATGGCTCACACATGGAATTATCCATAGGGGTAAAAATAACCTAAGATTTCCATGTGAGGAATGCTTACAGTTGGACTTAAACTTTGTTTCTATGTTATCTTTCTTTAAAAAGCTGAGAAAGCACATTTATGGGCAGGTATAAGAAGACATATCATTTTGATTTACCAATTTTGGGAAAACATAGGAAGAAGAAATGTTCGCTTAAAGTAATTATAGTTCTTTTTTTTTTTTTTTTGCTTTATTTATTTATTTTTTGAGATAGTCCCACCCTGTGCCCTGAGCAGAGTGCAATGGTGTCATAGCTCACTGCAACCTCAGACTCAGCTTTGGGCATCCCGCTGCCTCAGCCTCCAAAAGCTGCTGGGATTATAGGTGCTTGCTGTGGTACCAGGCTGGGTTTTGTTTGTTTGTTTGTTTGTTTGTTGTTTTTGTTGAGACAGAATCTCTATCACCCTGGTCACATAGCTCATAGCAACCTCCAACTCCTGGGCTTAGGTGATCCTCTTGCCTCAGCCTCCTGAGTAGCTGTGGGTTTTGGGGGTTTTTTTAAATGTTTTTAGGAGTCAGGGGTCTTGCTTTCGCTCAGGCAAGTCTCAAACTCCTGAGCTCAAGCAATTCTCCCTCCTCAACCTCCCATAGTGCCGAGATTACAGGTGTGAGCCACCATGCCTGACTCTAGTTTGTATTTTTAAAAATACTAAAATAAGATTTTAACTGCTGGTAAAAGTCGTAAGTCAGTGATGGTTGTGAAGTTTACCTTTAAATCCTGTTTACATAAACATTCACCCAGATTACCTTTTAACTATGTCAGAGTAAAAATTACACATTTTTTATCAAGTGTCAGTATACCTTACTATTTTACAAATGTAAAAATATGATGACTTTTTTCAACATATTGTATATTGTCACAACACTCATCATCTCCAAGTACTTCACAAACACTTCTTTTGTACCTGATAAAAATAGAACTCCTCTACCTGAACCACATACTTCTAAAGGAAAACTAATTAGAACACGCAGTAAATAACATATCTTTTCCCTGAGTAAACTGTCTCTGGAATACCTACTAATTTTTTTGTACTTATTCAGCCTTCATGAAAATCTATGGATTTATAACATCTATATATGTCATGTATTTATTGTCCGTTCTTATTTAATTTATCAATATACTGCAGAAGTAACCACTAGAAAGATAACCACTCTTGACTTTAAAAAAATAACTCTTTATAGAAGTAATTAGGTAGGTGTTATCTAAGTACTATACAATGCCCTTCATAATAGACTTGAATGACTCAAATAGAAAGACATGAAGAGTGTCAGCTGAGCCATACAAAACAAAAGATTGAATATGTTTCGTGACTTTTATAAAACAAATCATCCTCTATTTAAAAACCTTGCCCACTTTTCAGGATACTGAATTACCTAGAGTCAGTTTTTTCATGGTATTCAAATGCCCTATGAAGACATATATGAACTAGTGGTCCTCATGCTAACATACCTAGCTAAATAATCTAAGACAGTTTTTTTTTTCAAAATTGTATTTTATTGAAATATAGCCCTATGATGTGCTATACTAAAAATATGTTCCTTGTTCATGAAATTCCACAAAGTGCTTTATACTTAGTAACCTCTTAGAGATAAGAATTGTGTACATTAGTATACTAGTGATATGCAAAATCTTATAATGTAGAACTTCGTTCAAACAAGTATTTCATGAAGTTATTTTACCACATAATCCTTTTTTATTATTTTTTGGCAGAACTAGTCATCCAGAAGACATTTGTTGTGAAGCACTAGTGTAGAAATATCTCTCAGAAACATTTTGTCATTATGGAAAAATAAAAAGAAGGGTGTGCATGAGTTAATGAACAAAACCTGTGTGTTTAAAAATGAGCAAAATGGATGAAAGAAACTTCAAATTATATTAAATTGTATTGTTCAGGATATACATATTATAATATATATGATATCTGGCCACATATATAAATAGGAGAAAAAATTATTCTCAGATCTTCGCTTCTTAGCTAACTTAGAACAGTGAATCTTTACAAAGCCATTTAAAATCCCAGAAGCTATTCTTCTCTTGCCTGACTTGCGTTCTTATGACTTTTTACCTTCTTATTAAAATGTTAAATATTCTGACCTATAACCTCTCGGACTATAGGGCATGATGGTTAAGATTCTTGAATGAGAACTGGTTCAATGCTAGTCCTGCCTCTTACTGACTACTTACCTGATTCTGTGAGCGTCCCTACTCTTCAGATTTTCATCAATAAAAGGAAATCTTACAGGATCAGGGACTTGAACAGTGCCTTTATTTGTGGGCAAGTTACAGCTCTATTTGTTACAGCATCTTTATTTCCTTGAATAGTGCCTGACATAAAAGGGTCCTTGATAAACATGTCAGAATGAATGAAAGTAGAAATAGGAATGACTTTGGAGTGTAGTTGGGAGTAAGAGATGAAATAATCTACTTACTCTTCTTAGCATAGGTGCTGACACTTACCTCTCTAGAAACGGTATTTTAAATAATGAATACATTTTAATTAATACCTTCATCTTTTCATTCTTAGACTTCTTTTGCCTCTAGAGTCGTAATTTACATAATGTTGTAATTGGAAATATTTCCATTTAAATTTACCACATACATTTCATATTCGACATGTTTCACATTGGGTTCATTACCTTTTTTCCACCTGTACCTCCTTGTATGTTGCATGTCATATTGAAAAATATCACTGTTCCGAGTTATTCTGTGCTTTGCTTTCGCTTTCACTCCCAGAAACAATGGTATGCAACACTTTCAATTCTACCTGCAAAATAATCTCTGTTCTGTTGTTTCCTTCTTATCCTCAGTATGAGAGCTTTGCATGCTTATCTATCACCTTTGTTACTGTAATAAACTCTGTATAGTTTGTGGAAACAATTTCTCAAAATGTATATGCCAAAAAGTTTCTGGTTGTTCCTACCATCTCCTTGTTTATCATGCTCTACTGTGTCTTTTAATCTTCCTTATGTTGTACTATACTGAATGCACGAGGAAAGTACTTATTTCAAACTCTGTCCTCAGCACATGCCCCAGATGCTTTCTACTACCCCACATCTTCATCTCCTATCCATTCTTTGAGATTGACCTTATATATCCCTCCCCTTTCACCCCTCCTTCAAGGTCACTGAAACTGCAGGCAGCTATTGTATATAGCTTTGCAATTCTCTCTTTATTTGTAATCTCACCAGAATTTGACCCCCTGGAGCACAAGGAATTAGTATCCTTAGGTGTATTAAAATGCCTGGACATGGTAGGTAATCAATAACAACATTTAGGTAAATGCATGTAGAGTGACATGCCTGCTTTCCATTAATCGAAATTATTATTATTTGCTTCAGGCCTCCTGGGCTTCAAAATCATGTCAATAGCTTCCTTGCCTTCCAGCCAAGACAAATTACTTAACCTCTTCTGACTTGGTTCTTAGACCTGTAAAATGGGCATGATGATAAGAGGACTTACTTCTTGGGCTGATATGCGGATTAGGAAGTAAATGCATGGAAAGCTTTCAAGACCGTTTTCATGGCCCTTGGTAAAGCACCATCAATGTTAGCTTTGCTTGTGATAGCGGCCAGATGTTGAGGATGTATGATGCACTTACTACTAGCAGAGAAGATTAAAAATGATTCTTTCTGACCGAGGTTTCACCTCTAAGAGAGGCTGAGTTGCTTAATGAAAGGCAAATTGAGGCCTTTACTCCACGCCTGAAAGATTATTTCAGATTATTTTAAATAATGTGCTAAAAAGTAATGGGCCTTCACTAAATTAACATATGCATTGACATGCTCTTTTATTTGTGATATCAATATTGTTTCTATTTTTACTTATTTAATGAGCCTTTTCTCTATGATTGTGGCATTTTAATATGAATACTTTCTTTACATGTGAAAAGCAGCAAAATATCTTTAAGAATTTGAAAGGAGTTTTATTGGGAGAAGTTTTATCATGGATGTGCTTAAAATGAGTATACTTGAAAAGCTTAGAAAACTGCCGAGAAGTGATTACTAACAAGAATATATTGACATGAGAAGTGTTCACTGACACTTATGCCTAAATGGCTTAATTCATGTCAGCTATGCTCTGAGATTTCTTTCCTGACATTTAAATGAGTTGTTCACAATTTTGTACTTCTAAAATATTTGGATTGAGAAAAGCTTTTATTATCATTGTGATTTTTTTTTTTTTTTTGCTAAATGATACCTAGTACCCAAATTGTTATATTACTTTATCCCAGTTCTTAAAAAAAAAAAACAAAAACAAATACACAGACATTTCCTAATTAAAGTACTCTGTTATGTCCAGTAGAATTGTAAATATGCTTTTTGACAAATAGATGTCACTTAATAATACAAATAATACAAAATATACAAAATAATACAAATAATACAAATACAAATACAAATACAAATAATACAAATACAAATAATACAAAAAATACAAATAATAACACAAATAATACAAAAACAAGCAATCATATCATTTTTAAAAGTGATATCACTTTTAAAAGTGATGTGATTTTCTCTGTCTTTAAAAAGTGAATATTTATTATCTATCTAGGATCTATTTAAAACTAGACAATACTTTATATTTAAGTTATGAAGTAAAAATTGATTACTTTTGTGCACCAGTGTTAGTTTTATATCGCTATATAGCAAGTTGCCATGAATCTAGCAGCTTGAAACAATACCCATTTGTTAGCTCATACTTTTGTAGATCTGGCATACCATGGAGGGGTTCTCTGATCAGAGTTTTAACCAGACTGAAATCAAGGTCTATTTTCTAACTGGGATCATTCAAACTGTTGGCAAAATTCAGTTCCTTGCGCTTGGAAGATGGAGGTACATGCACCTGTTCACTGTCAGCTAGGGCAGCTTAGTTCTTGGAGGGTGTTGGCATTCCCTACCTCAGGGTCCCCCATCTTCAAAACCAGTGATGTCAGTTTCCCTCACGTGAAATACATTTCACTCTTTAAGTCACTGACTTAAAGGGGCTAGGCCCTTGGAATAACTCACCTAATTAAGATTAAGCCTAATTGGATTGTCTCTTTTGCTTTACTTAAAAGTTAACTGATTAATAACCTAGTTGTGGAGTAATATCCCATCATATTTACAGTTTTCATCCACCTCAAGGGGAGAAAATTAAACAAAGGGTGTGTATCAGAATGCAGAAATTTTGGGAGTGGAGTTATATACCCCGGAATTTTGCCTACCACAGCACCTAAGTGATTAAATTTATTAAAAGAAAATTTTATAAAAGAAGAAACATCTATTTAATGGATTTTATCAGAGGGAATGCATACATAAATACATACTGGTAACTCCTTGACCACTTGAATATAAATCAGAATTAATGTATCTAAAATCTCATGGCAGGGAGAAGAGTGAATTAAAGTAGTACCTCCGGTTTTCTTTATGGGGTCACCTCTTTGGTAAGACCTTCCACATAAATTAGCAATTCATCATTCTCTATATTTGGGAAAGTAATGATCAGTCCATATGAATTACAGGTGTAATATCATCTTTAATCTATTGAATGAACCAGATTATAATGGGAAATAGAGTATAAAAATCCCTTCAGGGAAGGAGACAGGCTTGACAAGGTTTAGCCACTGACTGGATGTGTGGAAGTGGAAAAGATAAACTCAAGTTTTATTTTGATTTTTTTGTTTTAGGATATTGGAACAATTATAAAATAAGTAAAATTTAATAATTTTAAGTAAGATGGAATTAATATTTAAGTAAGATGGAATATTTGTTTTCAGAGAGAAGTTAGATTGTTCAAGTCTAAGTCTCAGAAGATATTAGGTCACTAAATACGAAATACCCTCTTTGAGATCAAAAATTTATTTTATCTCAAACAAGCAATGCAATTCATCAAAGTATGCAACTAAAACTATTGACACAGTCTTGCCTTCTTAATGGTATCTTGTTTATATCAGCAGCAAAGAAGCCTAGAGAGTGAGGAACGATGAAATTTCAAGAGTTTCAAGAGACACTTTCTTTTTTTTCAATTCTATAATATTTTATTAGATATTCTCTGTCTGACATACTTCTGTAATACTTTTGTTTTTATATTTTTGAGTCAATACTTCCTTTTTTGTAGTTAAATGAAAACTATGTACATTAATGCAATCATGGGGTACAGTGTGGTGTTTTCA
>NW_003852400.1:11360978-11397956 GCF_000181295.1 Otolemur garnettii | reverse complement strand
AAGAGATCAAGTTGCTCATGCCAGTTAGAGTCTCTTTTATAAATTGAGGTGCATTCTGGTTGGGTGCATAGATATTGATAATTGAGATCTTGTCATATTGAGTATAATCCTTCACAAATATAAAATGACCATCTTTGTCCTTGCTTACTTTTGCTGGTTTAAACCCTATTGTATCTACGAATAAAATTGCAACACCTGCTTTTTTCTGCTTTCCATTTGCCTTCACTCTGAGACTATATTTATCTTTAAAAGATGTGATTCCTGAATACAGAAGATTTCTTGTTTGAGTTCCTGTATCCAATCAGCCAATTGGTGCCTATTTATAGGACAATTTAAGCCATTCACATTGATTGAGATTATTAATAAAACTGGTAAAATTTTGGGTATCGCATTGCTCGAATGTCCAGTAGACATTTTTAATCCTTTCACCACTGTGGAAATTGGAATTTGATCAAAAGTTTCTGAGTGAGTTTACTTTTGTGGTGGGGAATTGTACTGGTCATTATGGAGGATAGGTTTGAGAATTTCCTGAAGAGCTGGTTTAGTTATGGCAAATTTCTTCAACATGTGAATGTTGTTAAAGTATTTAATTTTTCCATCATAGATGAAACTCAGTTTAGCTGGATACAGGATTCTCGGTTGAAAGTTATTTTGTTTTAGGAGATTAAAAGTTGATGACCATCCTCTTCTAGCCTGAAAGGCTTCAGTAGAGAGATCTGCAGTCATCCTAATACTCTTTCCCCTTGTCGGTTATGGTTTTCTTACATCTAGCTGCTTTCAGAAATTTCTCTTTTATCTTAACTTTAGTGAAGTTAATTATGATGTGTCTGGGGGATGTTTTGGTCGGGTTGAGTTGTGCTGAGGTTCTTAAACTATCTGCTATCTGAACTTCATAATCTTTTGGCATGTCAGGAAGGTGCTCTTTCATAATTTCATGAAGAATAGCCTCTGTGTTTTGTGAAGCAACTTCATCGCCTTCAGGATTACTATAAGGCGAATATTAGTTTTCTTCGAATTATCCCAGAGCCCTCTAAGAGAAAGATCCGTTTTTGCTTTCCATTTCTTTTCATCTTTGAGCTCTTGGGCTCATTCAAAAGCTTTGTCTTCAGTGTCAGAGATCCTTTCTTCTGCCTGATCCATTCTGTAACCAAGGGATTGTACCATGTTTTTCAGATCTTTGAGGGCTACAAACTCTTGCTTCAGTGTTTCAAAATCTTTGGTCATTTTATCTTTGAAATTGTTGAATTCTTGAGACATCTTTTGAATAATTTCTTGAGATATCTTTTGAATAATTTCTTGAAATTTTAATTCCCTCCTTTCCGCCATTTGTTAATCTTATTTGGTATCCAGATTCTGAACTCG
Source organism: Otolemur garnettii (assembly GCF_000181295.1). Lineage (NCBI taxonomy): Eukaryota > Metazoa > Chordata > Mammalia > Primates > Galagidae > Otolemur > Otolemur garnettii. The sequence goes on along the minus strand of NW_003852400.1, from coordinate 11,396,594 downwards.
ATTTCTGTCATCTCAACCATCTGTTTGTGGATGGGATCTTCAATTGCTTCTGGCCCATCCTTCCTTGGGGAACTTGATCTACTCTGGTTATTCTGTTTACCAGAGTTTTTCCACTGATTCTGCCCCATGGTGAATTTGCACCATTTGGAGACTGTTCCAAAACCATTCAACTTGTGGCTGCTACTGGAGAACATACCAGCTTCCTCTGGTTGCCAGGAAAGATAGGGTGTGTCTGTCCAGAAAAGCCTCAGGGTTGTGAGTCTTATTGTTCTAGCTGCTGCGGCTGTTGCTCTTCACTCCTGGGTACTGCCACGCCTGTGTGGTTCCCTCTCAACTGACTGTCCTCTCACAGTTCTCGGGCCACCAGGCAGGGGGTGCCAGGAATGTGTGGGTCCTCAGTCCTGGGGCACCCAGGTTAGGTGCCTATGGGGTACAGGGGATGTGCAGGTCAACAGTCTTCAGTGTGCCCTGCTTCGGTGCCCAGGGGGCAGCAGCTAAGTGGCAGTAGCCTAGGGGGATGCACGGGTTGAACAGTCCTCTGTGTGCCTGGCTTGGGTGCCGAGGGTGGTGGCCTAGTGGCAGCAGCCATACAGGGAATGTGCAGGTCAAACAGTCCTCGGGGGCCTGCTTGGGTGCCAAGGGGGTGGCTGTCAAGCGTAGGCAGCTGCAGGGGGGACCCATGGGTCAAACAGTCCTCAGGGCATCCCACTCGGGTGTGTAGGGGGTGGTGGCCAAGCAGCAGCAGCTGTATAGGTCAAATAGTCCTTGGTTGGGTGTCCAGTGGTGGTGGCTGAGCTGTGGCAGCTATGAGAGTGACGTGTGGTTCAAACAGTCCTGGGTGCACCCCACTGGGGGTGGGGTCGGGGGAATGGTGGGGGAGGGGTTAGTGACAACCACGCAGATCAAACAGTCCTCAGCACTCTGGTGCGGTGGGAGGGGATGGTTGAGTGGTGGCAGCTGCACAGGGACGCGTGGTTCAAACAGTCCTGGGCGTGCCCTTCTCTGGTGCCCTGAGGCAGCTGCCACGCGGTGTCAGCCACGCAGGTGGAACAGTCCTTGGGGCGTCCCACTCGGGTGCCCAGGGGTGGTAGCCCAGCGGTGGCAGCTGCACAGGGGATGTGCAGGTCAAACAGTCCTAGGTGTGCCCTGTGCCTTGGGGTGGCTGCCAAGCTGCGGCAGCCACACAATTAGAAAAGTCCTAGGTGTGCCCTGCTCAGAGGTGCCTGGGGATGGTGGCCAAGTGGTGGTAGCTGCAGGGGATGCATGTGTCAAACAGTCCTCAGCTTGCTCTGCTGGGGTACCTGAGGTGGTGGCCGAGTGGCAGCCATGCGGGGAACAAGCAGCTCAAGCAGTTCTCTGGCTGCAGGGCTGGGACAGGGTGCTTGGTCCTGCAAGGTTGGGGGGATGCTGTTCTTGGGTCCTCTTACTGTCCCTACAGGCAAGGGGGGAAGGGTGGACTGAGATTCAAAATGGCAGTGAAATGGTAGTTCGATTTTTCTGCTTGGCTAGAAGGTGTTTGGAGTTTCAGCAGGGTCCCTCTAGGGGAATAGACCCCTCTTTCTGTAGCTCTCACACATGGGGTGAGACAGTAAGTCCTCAGTTCACCACTTGCCTGAAGGAAACTCATAGGAGCAAAGAGAAAAAACACAACTTTCTGGGGGAGGGGAAGGACACCTTTCCTTCGGATGTATTATGTACCTATAGATTGCTTTCGAGGAGTTGCAGCTTGCCTCGGCAGAGTTGTCCTGCAGCTATTACTCTTCTCTTGGCTGGGCTCCTACTCTTCAAATTTGTTGGGTATTTTCTGGACTTTATCCTTCCCTCTGGACGGGAGCTTCTGTCGGAGGCTGGTACCTGTCAGCCATCTTGCTCCTCCCCCCCCAAAAGACATTTCTAAAGCCTGTTGAGAATTGACTATTTTTTCTTACAAGTAGCCCAAAGCCTGAGAGAAGTGATCTGAGTATGGTCGATGTTTCCACATCCAGCTTCTATAGGTCGAGCAATGTTGTTTGTATTAACAATATTGTCTTCTAAGAGTATTGGCCTGTCTCTATTGACCAGTCTCAGCTGCTTAATACTTACCATCCTCTTCTCATCCATTATTATGCCGTAGACATCCCTTGACAGGTTTCAGAAGCTGTAGTGGTCTGCCAACGCTAGACCACCAAACAGACACCATTAGCTTTGTTTGATGAATATTTACTTTTGGACTGTGTTTTGGCACTTCATCATTATCCAGCCATTGTTTTGAAAGCTTGCAGTTATCAAAAAAAATGTTTTTTTATCACATGTAAAAATATGGTATAGAAATGGTTTGCCTTTTATATCATGACAGCAAAGAAAGGCAAGCCTCATGACTATTTCTCATCTGACACTCACTTAATTCATATAGAACCCATCCATTCAGCTTCTTTACCTTTCCAATTTGTTTTAAATGTTCCAGTATTGTTGGAATAGTAATATCAAACCTTTCTGCTCATTCACCCATAAAGTGAGATGGATTCACTTGCAGATCATCATTATCCATCTTGGTCTCAGGTCATCCATGTGGTCCATTTTCATGATTAAAATCACCAGAATGGAGCTTCTCATACCATCTACACACAGTGCATTCATTAGCCACATCTTCCCCAAACACTTGGATCTGTCAGCACTGCATTGGTTCCATCATGGAACTCACATTCAAAAACAACAGGAATGTTTTAGTTATTCAAAGTTTCACAAAAATTTCTCAAAAGATTTTTTGAAAGATAATCAGGAGCCAAAATATGCATTTAAAAGAATGAAGATGTACTGTCACGATAAAAAGGATCCAAGAAGTGCCAAAACGAAATAAATGTCAGAGGTATCAATTGTCAAACTTAGTATTTAAAGAAATTGGGCATTTCTTTCTTTCTTTTTTTTTTGTGACAGATCTTTATTGGTGAGGGAGGGAGGCTGCAGAGCAGCACCAAGGAGGAGATAAAAAGAGAAGAGAAAAAAGGAGAGAGGGGAGAGAGGAGGAGAGCAGAGAAGAGAAGAGAGCAGAAATTGGACATTTCTTGACTTAGTATTTCATGGGCAGACTTCTTGTTTTGTATATCATCAGAATGTAAATGGGACTGACATGATAAAATGAAATTATAGTATTGAAGGAAAGAACAGGGAAAAGCAAACATAAAGCCCCAAAGCCTAAAAAAGGCCAGATTGTATCAAGAGGGAGGGACAAGGCAAAACATGGCATGTTGGGTGATTAGAGAAAATGGAAAACGAGAAAAAGACATTGAAAGAAAAAGAAAGAGATGTGTTTTGGGAAAACAAGCCTGCCAAAATATAGTGATAAAATTGATCTCTTAGTAGTTGTATTTAAATTGTTACAATTTTAAAAAAGCATATAAAGAACATTTATATTCTTTTTCTGGTTAATAATATTCTTGAGAATTTAACCAGACAAATGTACTAACAGAAGAAAGGCTCTGTGCTTGTTGTAGAATTTTCTTTAGTTGTGAAAATAAACAGTAACAACAAAAAATATAAAGACCTATATTTCCTGCAATAGACATAGTTACATAAAGGAAACCTGGTACACTATAATTTATATGAACGGATATGTGTTAAGCACCAACTTTTCCAAATTCCTAGCACAAAGTATTCAAAACGGTGTAAGGATTCATTATTATCGTCCTTATTCTACAGATGGGGAAACAGCACAGCTGGGTGGCTAAGTTCCCAATGTAATGTTAGTTTTAGAATAGAAATGCTAACCCAGACAGTCTGGCTTCAAATTTAGAAATCTTAATTCATCTGCAAAATTGCCTTCAAAAAATTTGGAATGTTATAAAACCATTAAAATATAACTGAGCACTATTTGGAGAAATTGTATACTTATAATACTAAATGTGTTTTTGCTATTAGTGTATGAAGTTATAAGAGCTGGAGAGACCTTTCTTCAGTGGGAAAAAAAATGAATTTGAAAGATGGATTTATTTTTGTTCTTGATTTTCTTGTGTTTAATCTTTTTTAAAGTATATGAATTCATGACCTATGTGTATTTGACTTAATTAGAAAAAAGAAAAATAATAAAGTCTATGAAAATGAGAGTGTCAGTGGCATCCTGCTGTGAAGTCACCAGGTAGAATGTGAATAATGCAAGGATAATCTCGGAGGAGTAGCATATGGCTAGGTGGCTAAAACATCACTGAAATAACTGCCATGGGAGCTGATACACTTTGTCACAAAGCCAGACAGCTGGAAAGATCAAACACATTAATATCAATGTCAGAGAAGATAGGATGGAAAAAGGACTGTAAATTAGGATTAAAGCTACAGCGAAGATAGTGAGGATCTATGGAAATAAGATTTATACTTTGGCAGATGACTAAACAATGCACATTTCTAAAGAGGGGAATCATTTGTAAAGGGAAACAGTGGTTAGAAACTGGCAATGAATAGCAAGAAATATACCACTTCCCAGACTCCCTTATGCTCACAGGCAGATATTTTGGAAATCAGCCAAAGAAAAAAAATATAATTAGAGAAAAGCAATCAGTTAAGAGAAATATAGAATTAGAACAGTTAGTTTGGAACACACTGAACGTCTAGGAATATGGTAGGCACTAACTGGTCTAGTCAGCGTAGTGAGGTTCAGGGTTATGGTCAGGGTACAGTGTGAGTTGGGGGGGTGGAGTATTTTGATCCATCTGTGTTTATTGTTTATAGGCGTGGCAAAATGAGGAAGCTGAAAGAGAAGGAGGAGAGAGGTAGCAAGCAGGCACCACAGACAACTAGGAAGGAAGAGTTCAGACTTTCAAAGTAGTTATTTAGAGCCATTTCAAACAGCCACAGACATTTCTAGCAGACAGGTGAAAACTAATGAAAGAGGGTGATTTATATAATGGCAATATGTATTGATTAATCCTCCCATAGGTAAAAAATTAGAGAGGAAGAGTATGTTTTACAAAGTAAGACAAAGAATAGAGCTCACGAGAACATTAAGCATTCATCTCTGCCTTTAATGATTTAAAACAAGGGATCAGTCTTTCTCAGAATTATGTCCTTGCAGCTAGTATTCAGAAAATATTTCACATTTCATTTCGGCAATAGTATATTTAAAAGATAAAATTTGTGTATAAAACTTTAAGTTTTAAGAGCTTATATACTAGGAAACTAAATAGGATTCACACTTGCTGGTGGTAGTGGGTGTCAGCACAGAAGCAAGCGGGCTGTTGGGCAGCAGCACCCGCAGACAGACACCTATGTGTTTGCTTCTGTGTCTCAACCTTGACCCTGATTCCTGTTGCACAGTCTCTGCTCCTCTTTTCAGAAACTGTCCCCTTAGCTACCTGCTGACTTTGAGCATTATGCTATGTTCCTCCCCAATTTTTTTTCCTGCCTATTTTTCAGAGTTAGATTCTTTGCTACTTATAAGCAAGGACCCTACTATACCTTTAAAAATTGAATTTGCAACGCAGACTGTTTCTTGGCTTCTACAATATAAATTAAACAAATAACAAGAGCCCGAGAAGACAGAAGGTGGAAGAAAACTGTTTATCAACTCAAAGTAGAGATTTTTCAATTTTCTTGATTCAGGGCATCCTTAGTTCTCAGTAACTTTTTTTTCTAGTAACCCTGGGCAAAATGAAACACGTAACAGTTTTTTTTCAGTTAAGTAGTTAGATCCAAACAACAAAATAGTACCACTTTGTGCAACGTCCAATGGATGCTGCTAGGGTTCTCCTAAAAATTAAAATACATGTAGTTGCATCTGGGAATTCATTATAGTACTCCAAAGTACCTCACTGCCTGTTTGAGAACCCAAGAACTAAAATATTATTCATATTTTGCTGTTTGTTATATTTTTGACTTATATTTCTCATTTTACACTCAAAATATTTCTACGAGATTTAGTGGTAAGAAAATTGAGGATCATAAGAGTTAAATAATTAGACTAAGGTTATATGAATAGCTAATATGCAGGAATTGGAACCCAGATCTTTTTTTACTTAAAATGTAGTGACTATAGCATCTCTGCTTCTGGGGTACATGTATTTATGTGTCTAATGTTATGAAAATGGAAGATAATCTGAGTTTTTAAAATATACAGATATGTAACTATCAGGATAGAGGGTTTTGCATTACATCATATCAATAAAATTTCTGTAAGTGATCTTTTGTTTTCCAGTAGTTTCCTGGGGTGTCCACCCTAAGGTCTGCAGGATTCCTGCTGATTTTGTAAGAACGTTTTTTGCTTATCTGTTGTGTTAGATATCACAAAAAGTATACATGAGTTGTTTTTTTTTTTATCAGTTTTCATTATATTTATGTATTTATTATGTGGCCCAAGACAACTCTTATTCTTCCAATATGCTTCAGAAAAGTAAAAAAAAGGTTAGACACCCCTTTAAGACCGTGGATTCTTAAACCTTAGGACCTTTTGCTGTCTGTATCATAGCTGCCTCCATAGAACTTACCCTGTATTTTGTTCTTAGTGCCTCTGTGCTTAAACTTCAATTGGTGTGAAAATTGATACATAAAATTTTTACAATGATAAGATTTGTGCTATAATAGGAATAATGAAGATCTTGCTACTGAAGACTCTTATCTTCTTGAATTCTGTCTCTTGATAATTCATTTGCTCATTCTTTATTCATGCCTTCAACTGACAGGTGTTTATTGAGCACCTCTCAACATTGTCCATGTTATTGAGAAGGTTCTAAGTAAGAATTAGAAGCCTTTTCTCCAGGTCTGTATTTTGCCCTCTGTCATTAATTGTATCACTTCTTTCCTTGATCAAAAATAATACAAAGAGTAGAGAAACAAACATTGAGAAGGTACTTAGCAATCCAGAAGTCACAGAAGTTCATGTATTATATGTTAAACTTTAAAATACTCAATTTTTAATTCAGAAAAAATGGATGTATGTTAAGATGGTTAAAAGCAGCTCCCTTTGTTGGTGATGAAAATATTAATTTTGAATATCAGCTAACTTCTATAGCTAGTGCATATAACTTTTTCATCTATAGTATGATTTTGTTTATATGGCTCATTAATATTATTATGACTGTAAATAAAAATTAAATTAGGTAAATCTCAGATGATGTAGTTTGTATAGTACTAGTATCTTAGTAAAGAATGTGGTTCATGGACTAATGTATACGAAAAGTAAAATATATGAGTATATTACTACAATGGCTGAGAAAAGATCATTTTTTGTGATAGCAACAGGAGTAAAATTACAAACAGAGTTCCTGCCACTTTGTTAATTACTTGTGGGATAAGTTAAAAATTTGTTTCCAATACAACGATTTCATCAGCCTGTATCTGTTGGGCCCTTGTGGTATGCCGGATAATTGCCTTAGCGTCTAACTCCACTTTAGTGAATAAAATAGACAAGCCCTTGCCTGCCATGGTGGTTCCAGTCTGTTGAGTAATAGACGTAAATGAGTAGCTTCCAATACAAGGGTGGTTCCCCAAAGGTTCCTCTGAGGTGGGATAACTTATCTGACATCAGTGAAAAGAACTCAAATGCATGAGCATGGGGAGAGGTGAGGAAAAATTCTGACAGAAGGAGCAGATGCCATAGGAAAAGGCTCTGAGCCTTAGAACAAGCTCAGTGATTCACAGAAAGTGAACCAAACACAGTGACATGAGATGGAATGCTTCTGATCATAGAAGACTAAGGTTTGTAAATAACTTTCGTAAATAATTTAGTGTGGATTGAATTTTACCCTAGAATTATCTCCTCACTTTCATGGGTATTTTTTCTAACAAGCATGTTTTGTTTTGTGAGTAGAACTATCAGGCATAGAGTTATTAACTAGAGCAGCAAAAATTGCACTAAATTTTCTATTATTTTTAGTAAGCACAATTTTATTTCTCTACCTTTCACATTTATGACAGTTGAGAATTACTGTAATGCTTTATTTCATCAGATAATTTCTGGAATGCCTATGACAGCACCGATATAAATGTCATTTGTTTGTTATATGTGTACAGTGCAAACATTTTGAGAACTTATTTTTTGGTAACTTTGTGATTCTCAAAATTTTTATACCTTGGGATCCTCCTAGAAGAAATTTCTAAGCAAAATATCAAAGTATCTGTGTTGCTTCTTTCAGTGACTTTCAGTAAAATAAGAGAAGCAAGACATGACTTAAACATAGAATTTATAGTTAAAAGGGAAGCAAAACATAAAAATGTAGAATATTCTGCGCCTGGCCGCATAAAGAGTGAAAAATCAGGTAAGAGGGCAACCAGGTGAACATTTGACAAATGTTCAAATGTTTATGACACAGGGTGTCCATAAAGTTTGTGTACAATTTACCATGTTAAACTATTTAAATTGCACGTGAAATTTATGTCCACCTTGTATATAGAAGGAAGACATGTACAAGTCATTAGGACAATGAGGAAATGACCCTGAAGGCATTTCAGAGATACTAGAGGCTAAGGCTATCCCAGCTATGGCTGAAGGAGCCCTACTGTGGCTCAGGATCTAACCCGGGAGGCACAAGCAGAAAACCTTGGCAGTAACTCTATGCAGACACATAGAGTGGGCTGTGGGTCCCTCATGGCCTCCACCCAGGTTTCAAAGGATGTATTAGAGAGTGTAGGGGTCCAGGCAGCAACCAGTTGCAGAGGCAGAGCTGCTGCAGAGAGTTCCTATGAGGGCAGGGCCAGCGAGTGGAACTACGGGGTGAGAGCTGCCTTCCAGGCTCCAGAATTACAGAGCTTCTGGCCTGTATCACCAGCCTTGGAGACCTACAGGCACAAGACTCCAACCCAGGAAAGCTGATGTTGAGTGGAGTCTACAGTGCCATGGAGTGGACCTGCCTGAGGCCTAGGGTCCCAACTCCCACCCTAAATGTCCAGAATGTGGGCTATAGAATCAAAGAGGATTATTCTCATGACTCAGGATTTAGTATTGTTCTGGGTGATGGACATGTTTGGACCTGTTACTTCCTGGGTCTTTCCCATTTCTCCCTCTTTTTGCCTGTCCCACCACTGTATTTTAGAAGTAGATAACTTGTTTAATTTTAGCTAAGGGGAATCTGCATAAGAATGAATCATGTCTTCAGTCTCGGCAATATCTGATCCAGAGGAGATGCTGGACTGGATTTTTGAGATGGGGCTAGAGCAGCTTAACACTTTGGAGCTATGGGGATGAAATGAATGCATCTTGCATGTGAGAAGGATGTGAATTTGGGGGCCAAGGATGGAATGCTGTGGTTCGAATGTGTTCTTCAAAGTTCAGTGTTAGAAAGTTGACCCCCAGTGTGAAGATATTTGGAGATGGGCACTGATAAAAGGTGTTTGGGTGGGTGGGTCATGGGGCTAGCACCCTCATGAATGGGTTAATGGTATTATTGCAGTAGTGAGTTTGTTAACCCTGGAAGTGGGTGTTCCATAAACAGATGAATTCAGGCCCCTCTTGTTCACATTCTTTCTCTCTCTTGCCTTTCCACCAAGTGATGCCTTCCCTCTTGTTAAGACACACCGGGCAGGCATTCATCAGATGCCAGGTCCTCCATCTTAGACTTAGCCGCCAGGACTGTGAGAAATACATTTCTGTACATGGATTCCCCATGCTCTGGAAATACATTTCTCTGCATGGATTCCCCATGCTCTGGCATTCTGTTACAGTAGCACTTTATGGACTAGGATACACCCCATTCCACCTGTCAAATTTTAATATGTATCACATTTGCTTTAGATACTATGCATATTCATTATGAGTATAAACAAAAATTTTTGTGTATTTCTCTTTAATTGCATTACTTTTCTTCCTCAGAGGAGAGTACCACCTTAAATTTGATATTCTTTATCTTAAACAAGGCTTTATTCTCTTTTTTACATATATGACTTTATAAGCAATGTTTAGTATCATTGTTAACTTTAATACACAATGATACATGTATGTCTAGTTCAACCATCTTAACTACTGGGTAGGCTGATTTTTTTGATGGATTTTTTTTATAAATATATCATATAATTTATATGTTCCCTTGGAGATGAATGTTTGGTTTGTTTTGAAATTCATTTAACTCTTCTGTTTTTGTTCAGCGATCTATTTTTCTCTTGTATCACTTTATTCTCTCTTCAAAAAAAGTCTCCTCTTTTAAATGGATGTTTTGCCATGATAACCTTCCAAACAAAAATGTTTTTTAAATTGTATTTTAATTCATTTGACTACCACTGTTAAAATAGATTAGAATAGTTTATAGTTAGTTTGCCTTCTCCAAATTAATAGTTGATTTTTAACTATGGCAAAAATATAACCAAATTATTATAAGTCCGGCAAGATCCATATTGTTGACACTTTTACAAAGTAATTACTTTAAAGCTTTATCTATGATATTTACCTGTTAGTATGTTTTTGTCAAAATAGGCAATTCCCAGTGACTATGTTTTCTTAAAGATCCATACAATAAATGTTCTAAATTCTTTAGAAAGATATTTTTAATAGTCATATTCAATTAGCATGCTTAAGTAAACCTTTAGGTATGCAAATTAATAAATATATAAGGTTTGAAAATAAGAAAATAATAGATCTTATATTTTCTTTTTCTTTTTAGATCTTATATTTTCTTATACGAGAAATACTCCTCATCTCTTAGATCACTTATAGAAGCTGCTATATAATACACAATTAAGAAGTAAATAATTATTCATTCTAAGTAATTAGAAAAAAATGATGAAATACATCAAGGTTGAACTTAGAAGCCACTTAACAAATCTTCACCTCTGACAAAAACTTTCTTCCAGTTCTTAAAGTACCAAATTCAGTTCTTTGAATTGTTTCATGTCTACTTGTTAGTGTGATTAAAATCACATTGTTCTTTTGATTCTGAGTCACAAAAAGAAGTAGTGACATAATCTTCTCAGAAGAAAAAATGTGGGTTTATTTGAGTTTAAGCTTTTATCAGTAGAGCCACTTAGATGTCTACTCAGAAATGTTAGATTTCAGAATATCTCTGGAGAGAATGATCCTGAAATAAATAAATTTGGAACTTTTTGGAGTGTGAGATAGGGTTGCCTCGTGATTGGCAAAGTTAATTTTGGAAGATTTATTCTTAGAAGCAACAGATTTCAGCCATTGCGGAATTGAAATGTCACAGATTCTTGTGCCAAAAGTAAAACACATACCATTCAAATTATTCTTCCTTTCCACACACATCAGTTAACTGATGTCCATCAACTGCAGCTGAGTAGGCTTTGTCTGTGTTAATAATTATGTATTCAATCTAAAATTATATTTCTATGCAGAGAATAGCTGTCTCATGGTCCAAAGAATACTAAAGGATATTAGAATTAGTTTAATTTAACATTACATAAGACATATGGACAGTATATCATTTTATGTTGATTAACTAACATCACCAAAATTTCTTAAGTAGGAGAGTAATTATCAAGTAACCAAACTGTTAGGTTGACTTAGGTTCTCAGTGGGTATAATTTACAATATGCTATATTTATTAAACCTAAGGGAGCTAAAAAAATAATACATTTTTTTAAATTTAAGAAAGCAAATCTGGGCGGTGCCTGTGGCTCAAGGAGTAGAGTGCTGGCTCCATATACTAGAGGTGGTGGGTTCAAGTCCAGCTCTGGCCAAAAACTGCAACAACAACAGCAAAAAAGGAAAGCTAAACTAATATTTTAGCTAGATATAAAAAAGAATTTTATAAGCAACAAATCAATATATTCTTTAATAAGAAATTTATTCAATACATATTGATTGGATGCATGAAAATCACTGTAGGAGGCACAATTTAAATTATTAGATTTATACAATTATAATACAAAATAAATATTGCCTTTTCAGTTTCATAGCTGAAACCCCTATTGTCAGAAATTTAAGTAACTTGCTTGGTACTACAAAGTGGCAGAGGTATGGCTCTAAACAATAGCTTCCAGATTCGAAGTCTCTTATCTTCCTCTCTCCAACCCAGTGTTCTGTATATTAATATTTGTGTTAGGTAGGGGAAAGTTATTTAAGGCATATGAAAATAATCATTCAAATAAGAATTCTTATTCTGATTGCTCATGTAATGTACATGGATGGGTGGGTCGATGAGGTTTGGAAAACTATTACACTGTTTCAAAAATGATGATTTTTTTCAATCATGTAAATGTATATTTCCTTATTTAGTCAAGGTGTGAGGGCAAACAATATATAACTAATTGCAGTCGTTGATAATTTTCATCCTAAGGGTATTATAGAATAAACAAACTTCATAAGTTGATTGCCCAGAAATACACCAGGTGATATTTGCTAGATGGATTTATTTACTTTATTGTATTTACTTATTACTGCATCTATTTTACCACATGCTGAAATTATTTATACCTTACATACATACACATTTATTTTTGCTCTCTTATGTATAGTTCACAGTTCAAAGAATTAAGAATAAGGAATATTTATGGGTTTTCAGATTAAATACACTGGCAAAGTAATTGTGATCTTTGTTTCCTGAGACTTTTTAATAAAGTCTCGTTTATTTATTTTTGTCATCGCTATAATTGCCTTTAAGGTCTTAGTCATAAACTCTTTGCCTAGGACCTAGGCAAACTTCACAGAACAAATCCTTTTATTAAAATAATTTGATCTGTGAAATTTGGATTTAGTCAAAAGGCTACACTCAAGGATCCAGTAGGCCACAGGTGGCCACAAACAGAGGGTTCTCCACCTGGCCTATGCCACTATCTTGAAACTGTGGTTTCATGCCTTACATTTAAGTCTTTCATCTATCTTGAATTCATTTTTATGAGTGATTTACATTAAGGGTCCTGTTTCATTCCTCTGCATGTGGCTTTCCAATTTTCCCTGCACGCTTTATTGAATAGGACTTCTTTTCCCTGGTGTATCTTGTCTGCTTTGTAGAAGATCGATTGGTTGTAGGTAGATGGTTTTATATCTGGGTTCTCTATTCTGTTTCATTGGTTTATGTCATTATTTTTTAATCAATACCAAGCTGTTTTGGTGACTGTGGCCTTGTGGTATAATTTGAAGTCTGGTAATGCGATGCCTCCAGATTGATCCTCTATGTTTAAGATTGCTTTGGCCATTTCAGCTCTTTTCTATTTTCAAACTAAGCATAGAATTATCTTTTCTAGATCTGTGAAATATGACATTGGTATTCTCACAGGGATTGTGTTGAATCTGTAAATCACTTTGGGCAGTGTGGAATGGGCAGTGTGGAATGATGGTCAATTCTACCAACCCATGCACACAGTATGTATTTAACTTGTTTGTCTCATATGTGATTTCTTTCCTTGGTGTGGTGTTGTCTTTAATTCGTTTCTCAGTTTGACTGTTATTGGCATATAGAAGTGCTGCTGATTATTGTACATTGATTTGTAACCTGAGACTTTGCTGAATTTATTAATTCCAAGAGTCTCTTGGTGGATTCTTATGGTTTTCTGGATGTAAGATCAAATCATCAGTGAAAACCATTAGTTTGATCTCTTCTTTCCCAATTTGGATAGTGTTTATTTCTTTCTCTTATCTGATTGCTATGGTCAGAACTTCCAGCACTATGTTGAATAGAAGTGGTGACAATTGTGGGCTCTCTGATCTTGGACCAGTTTTTAGAGGGAATGCTTTCAATTTTTCCCTATTCAATATGATATTGGCTGTGGGTTTGTCATATAGGGCTTTTATAATTTTGAGATATGTTCCTTCTACGCCTAGTTTGTTGAGGTTTTTTTGTCATGAAATGGTGCTGGATTTTGTTGAATGATTTTTCTACATCTATTGAGATGATCGTTTGTTTTTACTTCTGTTTATGTGATGAATCACATTTATTGATTTGTATTTATTGATTTATCCTTGCATCCCTAGGATGAAGCCCACTTGGTCTGGTGGATTATATTTTTGATTTACTATGAATTCTATTTATAAGTATTTTACTGAAGATTTGTGCATCTATATGTGCATCTATATGTGCATAAAATATATTGATCTACAGTTTTCTTTGTATGTGTGTGTGTCCTTACCTAGCTGTGGTATCGAGGTGGCACTGGCTTCATGGAATGAGTTGGGAAGATTTCTTTTTTCTCAACGTTTTAGAATAATTTTTGTAGTATGTATACCACCTCTGCTTTGTAGGTGTGGTAGAATTCACCTGTGAATTTATTAATCAAGAGCCATTTTTTGTTGAAATATTTTTTATTACTGCTTCAATCTCACTGCTCTTAATTGGTCTGTTAAGGAGTTTTATTTTTTCTTGCTTGAGTCTTGAAAGGTTGTATGTTTTTGGAAATTTTTCCAGTTCATCAGCATTTTCTAGTTTATGTGCAGACATTTTCATAATGTTCATGGATGATATTTTGTATTTCTGTAGTATCAGTTGTAATATCTACTTTTTCATTTCTGAATAGGCTTATTTGGGTTCTTTTTTTCTATTCCTGGTTAATCTAGTCAGGAGTCTATTAATTGTATTTATCTTTTCAAAGAAGCAACTTTTCGCTTTATTGATCTTACATATTTTTCCATCATTTCCCATTTCATTTTATCCTGCTATGAACTTTTCTATTTATTTTCTCCTGCTGGTATTAGGTGTGGTTTACTTTTCCTTCCTACTTCCTTGAGATGTGTTTTTAGGTTGTTAAATTGTGGTCTGTCTTTTAATGTAAGTCTTAAAGGCTATGAATTTTCCCCTTAGTACTGCTTTTGTTGAATCCCCTAGATTTTGATACCTTGAATCCCCTTTCTCTCAGCTCAAGGAATCCTTGGATTGCCATCTTAATTTCATTATTAAACCAATAATCATTCAGTAGCGGGTTAATTTCCATAAATTTTTATAGATTTGAGTGTTTCTCATTGACATGATTTCTAGTTTTATTTCACTGTGGTCTGAGAAGATACATGGTATGATTTCAATTTTTTTAAATTTCTTGAGACTTACTTTGTTGCTTAAGATATGATCAATGTTAGAGAATGTCCCCTGTGATGATGAGAAGAATATATATTCAGGAGTTTGGAGATGGACTAGTCTATAAATGTCTATTTAGGCCCATGTGCTCTAGCACCCCTTTTAAGTCTAGTTTCTTTATTTTTTTTAGATCATCTGTTCAGTTCTGTCAGTAGAGTATTAAAGTCCCTGGAAATTACAACGCTTCTATTTATTTCTTTGCTTGGACCTAGTAGACTTTGCTTTATGAATCTGGGAGCGCCTGTGTTATATATATAGTTACATTTTCTTGTTGAACTGCTCCCTTTATCATTATGTAATTGTCATCCTTGTGTTTCTTTATCATTGTTAATTTAGTCAATTTCATTTTATATGAGAATGGCTACACTTGCTCCCTTTGGTTTCCATTTGCATGGGATTATTTTTTCCATTAAGTAATTGATTTACCTTAAATCTGTGAGTCCTCTTAGGTTAGATGTATTTCCTAGAGAAAGCAAATACTTGAATAGTATTTTTTCATCCATTAACATAACCTTTGTCTCTTA
This sequence comes from Otolemur garnettii, assembly GCF_000181295.1. Lineage (NCBI taxonomy): Eukaryota > Metazoa > Chordata > Mammalia > Primates > Galagidae > Otolemur > Otolemur garnettii. The sequence continues at coordinate 11,381,155 of NW_003852400.1, read as the reverse complement.
AGAGAGGTTATCAGACCATTAATGTTGAGTGATTGAATTGATATGTGGGATGCTCTTCTGTTCCTCGCTTTGGGTGGTGTCATACTGTGTTGGTTTTGGCATATGCTGTTATTTTATATGAGCTGTGAGTTTCAGCTTTGGGGTGATTTTACACTGGTGGGTATCTATTGTGCTGAACCATGTATTATGTGCTTCTGAGTTTTTCCTACAGGATAGGTCTGGTCATTATAAATTCTCTCAGTGTTTACTTATCTAGAAACTAAAGTCTTTATTTCTCATTCATATATAAAACTTAGTTTTGCAGGATAAAAAAATGTCAGTCTCTAAGAAGATGGGGACCCCATACCTAATAGCTTATAAGGACTCTGCTTAAAAGTTAGCAGTTAGCCTACTGGGTTTACCATTGTAAGTTACTTGATGTGTTCACCTCATAGTTCACAGAAGTCTGACAGTCTGCTGAGTATGTGTCTTGGTGATTGCCTCTTTGCATTTCCCAGGTGTTTGTTGAGCTTCTTGTACCTGGAAGTCTAAATCTGTAGCAAGACTCAATAGTTCTCTCAAGTAGGTGTTCCAGATTTTGTGCTTTTCCTTCTTCACCCTCAGCAGTTGTCTATGATTCTAATATTTGCTTATTTTACCTTATCCCACTTTTCCTAGAGGCTTTGTTCATTCCTCTTGATTATCTGCATTTTGTATATTTTACGGTCTGGGTTAATTCAAAAGAGAAATTGTCAAGTTCTGAAATTCTTTTTTTCTGCCTGTTCCAGTCCATCTTTAAAGCTTTACACTGTGTTATATAATTCTTTTAATTAATTTTTTATTTATACGAGTTTGATTTGGTTTTATTTTAATATTTATGTCTGTTTATTAATATTTTCACTCATTTTCTGAATTATTTTTCTGGTTTATTTGAGTTGGTTTTCTGTTTTCTCTTGGATTTCATTGTGCTTCCTTATAATCCATGTTTGGAATTCTTTGTTATTTCAGTATTTTCATTTTGGTCGAGATCCATTGTTAGACAGTTGATATGTTCTTTGTGGGGCAGTGGTGGTGTTCTTTCACTCTGATTTTTCAATTGTATCAGGATGTTCTGCTCAATCTCTGAGACAGTAGGTGGTGTTTATGGGTAAGAATCACCAAAACCCTGTATAATTAAGTCGGAAAATGTTGTAAAGAGTTGTTCAAATTCACCTCCCTGTCAGTAGGTTACACATGCTGGAAGGAGGAAGCTGTGTGTGTGGTGCTATTTTAGGGGACTGATCATTGGCTTTGGACCCTTAGGAGAAACAACTTGAATGCTCCCGATGTTGAGTGTATCCCTGGAACTCCTAGAGCACTACTATTCTCCAGGATAGCAGAGATGATGGGAGAGTGAGGCTGAGTGGAGCTGCATCTGCTGAGCTTGTGCAGGCTTCACAAAAGCAGGCAAAATAGCTGTCTTGGCAAGAGTTGAGGGTTCATTCCAAGACCACATGGAAAAGCCACCAAGGAGAGGCTGAAGGGGCCCCACCCAGCCAGAAAAATCTCCTTGTGTTGGTTGGTCTCTGAGATGTACATTCTGGCTGTTGGGAGTGGAATTTGCTCTTCTCCCTTCTCACCTGATCCACAGTCTTCCCTCAGTATCTTCCAGCAGGCAGGAGCTCAAACTAACAAAGTTCACCAGCATTGGTGCTCTTGGCTGGGGGCTTCCTTGTCCAGGATCCTACCTTGAGCTAAGACTGCAGCCTTCCTGTAAGTGAAAGGGGTGGGTGTTCCACATATGTGCTGCAGCTGGGACTTACACTTCATTCTTTTCTGCCCATATGGGCTCTCTTACCTCCAAAATTACTTCACACATCTCCTCTCTGTGTCCTTAAGCAACACAATCAGGTCCTGAGGATACAGGATCTGGCCTATGGGCTAGTTCCAGATTCCCCAAATTCATTCAATCCTTGACCATGCCAGGGAGAAGCATCCCTGAGTGGCCTATGGGACACTCAAGTAGGTTTGGTGTACCTCTGCTTCAGGGTGTGACCTACTCTCTTGGAACAGCCAGTAGGGCAGCACCTGGGAGGAATCTCACACACCCAGTACCCCTCAGTCCACTGCATGTCTTTTAAGAGAAAAGGTTTGTAAGCCTCACTCTCTGTGGAAGTCTTGATGTTATAGGTACTTCAAGAGGGGAAGCAACCATTTCTGAAAGTCTCAGCTTAAACGTTTTTCTTGGTGGCAGTAGCAACAGCACAGGAAGGAAGGGTGGAGGAGGAAAAGAGTCTGACTGGAGAAGAGCTAGCTCTCTGCATCTGTCTCTCCCCAGAAGGTGGCCAGAGTGTCCAGGTTCTGGGATCACACCCATTCCCCTGGGATTCACCAGCCCTTGTGGTTACCACACTCTGGGTAGGAGTTGAGAACTCTTTGTGTGGGAATGAGCTAGAGGAAAACTAAGGGGTGAAGCTCCCTGAGGAGGAAAAAGTAACACACTGGTAAAGAAGCAATATGGTGCCTGCTGTGTCAGCTCAGGTGTGAAGTGATCAGAAATGCCCCCAAGGGGGATATCAGAGTTGTTTTCCCCTCAAGAAGCTCTCAGTTCACAGGCAGCACAGTTTTGGGGTTTTCAAGGGTAGAAAGATTCTCCAGCAGCTTGAGACCCTACTGACTTCCATAGATGTGAGGGAAGAAGAAATAACCCTCCTCCCCATCTACCCTTTATGTCAGGCTCCAAGTCTCTGGAGGATTGATCTCTAAGGATATCTTGTTCCTCCCTGTTCTGCTCTGCAACTTCTTCCCATGGAATCTCTGGTAGGTTCTGGCACTTTTCTTTTAAGACTTTTACCTGATCAGTGTGGCTTTTTTGTTTTTTTGTTTTTCATCTACTTTTTCTTTCTAAGATGATTGATCTGACAGCTGATGTCCCTAGTCAGCCATCTTCCTCCCTCTCTACAAATTAATTTTAATAACTAGGAAAATTTAGTGTTAGTTTAGTGAAGACCTTGAAAAACAACTGTAAATAAATGCTACAATGCCATGTTTATTAATGTTTCTACAAATGGAAAAATATTTTGTTATATTCCAAAATTATCCAAATATTTCTGCTGTGAGCTATGATGCCATGACACTCTACCCAGGGTGAAAGCTTGAGGCTCTGTCTCAAAAAACCCAAAAAACAAAAAACAAATATTTTGCATGTTTAGTAAAAAAATTCAAAACCACTATAATATTGAGAATTTATGTGTTTATACATCTGAGTGTTGTTTTGTTGTTTTAGAATAATTCCAATATTCAGAATATATGAATTTCTGATATGTAAACAAACAGCATTAGTACTACATTATTCTTCAGTTGAGCAGTTTTGTTGACACGATTTTGAACAGATACATGAGATACACATGTGCGTTTGTGTGTGTGTGTGTGTGTGTGTGTGTGTGCATTTGGAAATTCAAATATTACTTTAGTAATTAAAAAGATATTTAATATAATAGCTATAGTAAAAAATATAGTGTGTGTTGTATGAGTAGCTTGAAAAAGATAGACACTCTCCTATATACTTCTTGAAAATGGCTTTAGCTTTAAACATTTCTAGATTTTCTCTACCAATTTAAATATTTAATGACAATAGTAGAAGAAGGAAAGATGATTGGAGTTGTTTTATAGAGAGTGTCTCATTTTCTAGATGTAAATGTAGATCAATATATGCCTAAAATTTATATAATTCTAGATTTACAAATCTATTATACATTTAAAAGGGTAATACATGTAACTACCATAAGCATCAATATGCTATTTCTTTCTTTTTTTCCTTTTCTTTTCTTTCTTTCTTTTGTGTGTGTGTGTGTGTGTGTGTGTGTGTGTGACAGAGTCTAAGCTGTTGCCCTGGTATTGTGCCATGGCATCACAGCTCACAGCAACTTCCCACTCTTGGGTTCAAGCAATTATCTTGCCTTAGTTTTTTCTATTTTCAGTAGAGATGGGGTCTTGCTTTTTGCTCAGGATGGCCTTACACTCATGAGCTAAAGCTTTCCACCCACCTCAACCTCCCAGAGTGCTAGGATTACAGGCATGAGCCACTGCACCCGGCCCTGTTATTTCTTATTAAGATACTTTGTATGCATTTTTTTCCTTTCATCATCCTCATTTGACTCCTGTGCTGACCAATCTTGTTTCCTATACATTCCCTTTGCCTTCATTGCCTTTTTGCTCTGGATGCTTTGAAGCTTTCTTTTACCCTCTTTTTGATACTGGAATTTGATACTGGATTTCTAGGCTCTTAGTTTCAGTGGTTTGAAGAATGAAGTGACAGACTACAGGATCATCAGGTTAGGTTTTATTCAACAGTGTTACAGCTCTCACAAAGAGCTAAACCTCCTTGCAGGGCAGGATCAGCAGTAATACAAGTGTTACAGCTCTTACAAAGAGCCAGACCTCCTTGCAGAGTAGGATATAAGTGTTACAGCTCTTGCTCTTCTGCTCTCTCTCCCTTGGAGGTCTGCAGCGGTCTGTGCTTGGGCTCTCTGCTCAGGAGCTTATATAGGAGTAGTTGTCCAATAAGCTTTTTGGGTCCTGAAAACAGACCAATCAGGGGCAGGTTTTGAAAATGGATCAATCAGGGATGCACTGAGGGGATGCACTCAGCCTCCATTGGGGGAGGGAAGCTCCCACCTCCTTGCCTATACTCCAGCCTGCTCATTCCTCTGCCAGCTGCTGCCAACACCGACAAGACAGAGGCGGCAGGTCCTCTAGCCCCTCTCGGCTGAGCTGGCTGGGGCGCACACCACCTGTCCGGTATCACCTTGTCATGCTGCCGTTAAGCCAAAGCATTGTTAGTAAATATTTGATGGCTTTCCTTTGTCTATTGAAAAGATTCAAAATTCCTTAACCCGCTACTTTTATTCTATTATATTTGTATGTGATTTATACACTTAGCATTTTTGTTGAGCTGTTCCTTGTATCAAATGTATGCTTCAACCCTACAGATGCACTGCACTGACCTTCAAATGTATCTCATGTGTTTCTACCCCCAGGGTTCTTGTGGACACTTCTCTTGCTGTCATAAATTCCTTCTTCTCTCTACTTACTTTATTTATTCTCAGACTATATTTGAGTCAGTCTTCTTTGAGGAATGGTTATCAACTAGTGTAGCTCATCACTGCCTTTCACTTACTGTTTTCCGATAGTTCCTGTCACTCAAGAGACATGGTATGATATGAAATCAGTAACAAAGGAAGATCATATGTTAACTGGATTAAGGGAGAATGTTTTCTGGAGTCTTGGTCAGGGAAGACAAACATACTTGGTCAGGGAAGATAACTGATCTCTGTGAGAGAATGCTTAAGGATAACCATGGAGAGCAGAGTGTTGTAAGCAGATTCCCTTACAGATATATGCTATACACCGTAGAGAGATGGCTTAGAGCTGTCACTGATATAATTAGTGTTGAGTCATTTTTTTTTCCTTTATGTATGCCATCCAAAATTCTAGTATTCAGAAGTATTCCACAGCCACATCAAGTTTTAGATTCACGGTTAAGAGCTACATTTATAACTTCAGCTGGACTGTAAGCTCTATAGAGACAGGAATTTTGTTTTTCTTTGGTGTCTAATGCAAGTCCACAGTGTAGTATGTGATGAATTAATTTCTATTTTATTTACCTGACTGTTAACCATGCACTAATAGATGTGGTGGTATGTGGTGTGCTTTCTGCACACACTCTGCAATATTTACCAATAAGGATAGCATTTCTTCTCAAAATTAGAAATCAATTTTTAAATAAATTATTTTGTGAAGTGGATATTAGTTATCTTTATACTCATTATCTTAATTGTAGTTTTAGTAAACAGGAGAAAAAGCTGTTATCCTCTAAGTAAGTCAAAGTCATTGCATGCTAATAATACCCCTGAGATGAGAATGATGTTTTTGACGTCCATGGGAGGTACATTGAGAAATACTTCTCTTAGTTTCCTTCATGAATAAACGTATTCTTAATTCTTTCCTCTAAACCAATGTGGAAATATTAGTAAGCAGTTTAGCAGCATTCTTTTTTAATATTCATTTTACACTTTTCATATTGTTATTTTATCAGCAATAATAATACTCTAAATGTCATTGACTATAAATATAGAGATTGAGGGAAATAGGCAATGGTTTGCCTATTTGGAGTAGTCAGTGCTTTGGAGGTTGTTTTATTTGTTAAACAAAGGGTCTTTTTATGTCTTAAAGAGTATATCATGTGTTATGATGATGTACAATTTTTCTATTAAACTGATCAGTTTTAAAAGATAATCATGTTCTTAGGCTTTCGTTGTTTATTGCAGTTTAATCATGTTTTATTTTCCCATACAATAACATATGCTCTATTTAACAATTTTCTAAAAACAGTTTAAGGGGATTGTAATATTAAAAAGTGATGAATGTTTGGATTCTCTTTTAACACTGGGCCAGCTTTTTATAAAGTAAATTTAACAATGTGTCTTCTTGGTCACAGTTTGTAAAGCATGATAAGTGAAAAAAAAGAAGAGGAAGCACTTTAACCTAATAAAAAGAAATACTTTTCATTTAACAAAGAGATGACCTCTCTACTTAGGTTTGCTACTCTTCCTGGTTAAAATAGTGGCAACATAAGGTATTTTAGAGGTTAGTATCATACTGAATTTTGTTGAGAATCTTAACACCTAATTGCATCTTAAGTGTTGTGCAGTGATAACTGACACACAGAGTGTGTAAACCTGGGGCCAGATGTGCAGTGATTGCTGACACACAGAGTGTGTAAACCTGGGGCCAGATGTGCAGTGATTGCTGACACACAGAGTGTGTAAACCTGGGGCCAGATGTGCAGGGGTAGCTGACACACAGAGTGTGTAAACCTGGGGCCAGATGTGCAGTGGTAGCTGACACACAGAGTGTGTAAACCTGGGGACAGATGTGCAGTGATTGCTGACACACAGAGTGTGTAAACCCAGGGCCAGATGTGCAGTGATCACTGACACACAGAGTGTGTAAACCTGGGGACAGGTGCTGATTTCTAAGTTCTGCACATGTATTAAATTTTTTCATTCTTATAAATTCTTTATGGTACATAGTAGCATTATTCCTATTTTAAGATGAGAACAGTTAGTTAGAAGTCTAACTAACTTGTACAAGTCACTCAACTAATAATTGTCAAATCCAATCTTTCTGTTATACTCACTAAGATAACTAAATATATGAAGGGCAAATGTGGAAAAAATGTGGACCTGGGATATAGGTCATGGGTTAAGTGTCTTTTGCAAGGTCTTATGACTTATCTCTACAAGTTTAATAATCAGCAAAAATGGGAGTGGTAGGTAAATGTTTCAGAAGGAACAGTATGAGAAGCATGTTAATTACTCTATAGGAAAGAACTTTAAAACTTATGAAGTGTGAGTCATAGTCTTTCACATACAGTATTAATAATGTGTAAAATCCCAGAGGATCTAGTTAGGAAGTTTAATTTAAGATGCATTAAACATCATTAAGGTTTCTTAAAGTATCTACAATGAAAGTGAAGTAAAGCCCCTTATTTAATGAGTAGACATTCTTTGTTTATGGAGAGAAAAATTTTATTTGTAGGTTCTATAACTTACCTCTAATAGACATTTATAAAAAGCTCATTTAACAACTAGAGAATCAATATTCTTTTCATGTGGCAAAGGAGTGTATGTCTAAGACAGACCGTATCCTGGGTCATAAAACAAACTTCAATAATTTAAAGGAATTGAATGATATAGAGTGTGTTCTCCAGCTGTGTGGAAACAAACTAGCAACCAGTTGCAGCAAGATCCAAGAATATAACTAAATACATGGAAACTACACACTGCTCAATAATCCATTGATCAGAGAAAGGTCCTGAAAGCGACTTAAAAAATACATCACACTGAGTAAGTAGCAAAATAAAACATGTCAATATTTGTGGGACACACTTAAACCAGTTCTGAGAGGAAAATTTATAGCACTAAAGGCATACTTTAGAAGAGAAGACAAGTGTCAGATCAATAATCTAAGCTCCTACTTCAAGAACCTAAAATTGATTAAATGACACACAGAAATCTTAGAAATATCTTAGAAATAAGGCATGTGTGGTAGAGTCAAGACACAAATATTTAAATTAATTGATCGAGATTTTGCCTACTCTATTTGTAGAATGATTTTTGTAATTATTTTGCCTTTGGAAAATCTGAATATACAGCAATGATTTCTATTATATAAATGGCGCAACATATGTGTCAAATGAGTAGATACAAGAAGACAATGTTTACATTATTAATATAAAAATATTTTAGTAGAGGAATTATAGGATCAAATGGCAGGTCTTATTAAGTGTTCTCCAAACATCTTTCCAAAAGGGACATATTAGTTTGCATTCCCACCAGCAATGTAGAAGTTTTCCCTTTTTTCCACATCTGCGCTAACATTCCTGGTTTTGGGAGTTTGTGATGTGGGCTAATCTTACTGGAGTTAGATGATATCTCAAAGTAGTTTTGATTCACATTTCTCTGATGATTAAGGATGATGAGCATTTTTTCATGTGTCTGTAGGCCGTGCGCCTGTCTTTTTCAGAGAAGTTTCTCTTCAAGTCTCTTGCCCACCCTGAGATGGGATCACTTGTTCTTTTCTTGCTAATATGTTTGAGTTCTCTGTGGATTCTGGTTATTAAACCTTTGTCAGAGACATAACCTGTAAACATCTTCCCTCATTCTGAGGACTGTCTGCTTGCTTTACTTACTGTGCTCTTGGATGTGCAGAAGCTTTTTAGTTTGATCAGGTCCCAGTAGTATATTTTTGATGTTGCCCGAGGGGTCCTCCTCATAAAATATTCGCCCAGACCAATTTCTTCAAGTGTTTTCCCTATACTTTCTTCTAGTATTTTTATAGTTTCATGTCTTAAGTTTAAATGTTTAATCCAGTGAGAGTCTATCTTAGTTAGTGGTGAAAGGTATGGGTCCAGTTTCAGTCTTTTATAGGTTGCCAGCCAGTTCGCCCAGCACCATTTGTTAAATAGGGAATCTTTTCCCCACTCAATCACACTACAATGAAGATATTTGTACCAGAATGTTTATTGCAGCCCAATTCACATCAAAGTCATGGAAGAAGCCCAGGTGCCCATCGACCCATGAATAGATCAATAAATTGTGGTATATGTACACCATGGAATATTGGGCAGCCTTAAAGAAAGATGGAGACTTTACCTCTTTCATGTTTACATGGATGGAGCTGGAACATATTCTTCTTAGCAAAGTATCTTAAGAATTGAAGAAAAGTATCCAATGTACTCAGCCCTACTATGAAACCAATTTATAGCTTTCATATGAAAGCTATAACCCAGTTATAGCCCAAGAATATGGGGAAAGGAGAGAGGGAGGTGAAGGGAGGGGGCAAGGTGGGTGGAAGGAGGGTGATTGGTGGGGCCACAACTATGGTTCATCTTACAAGGGTACATGTGAATCTTTCTAAACGTAGACTATAAATATCTTAACATAATAACTAAGAAAATGCCATAAAGGCTATGTTAACCAGTTTGATGAAAATATTTCAAATTGTATATAAAAGCAGCACACTGTAAAAAAAAAAGATAATATTTTTATCTAGGAAAAAATATTTTGCTGCCTTTGGTGTCATAATTATAATATAATTTTTTATTAATATATAAAAGAATCTTTTTTCTGTATTTAAATTGGAATTGAAGATTTAAAGAGGACACGGGTTTCTGGATATGTGGAATTTAGTATTTTCTAGGGAATAAATATTCTAATTTCTGAATCTAGGGGTAGTCGTGAATATAATGGACATAATACTTACTTTATGTCTCCATATTATTTCAATAATACTCTTTGGTATATGTTGAAAATTGCTTCACATATTTTTTGTGATATTTAAAATTAGTCCATGGCAGCACCTGTGGCTCAAAAGGGTAAGGCGCTGGCCCAATATGCCAGAGTGGCAGGTTCAAACCCAGCCCCGGCCAGAAATAAATAAATAAAATTAGCCTTGAATGTATCAAATTGTCAAGATCTGGACCTCTTTAAATTCTACTGGGTTTGTAGGTGAGCATGTAAAACTTTACAAAAATATCTGAGGAGGTAGTGTAGGTTTAGTATTGATTCCTCTGGTAGATCTGGGAATTAATTTTTGGGTTAGTCCCAGGCTAAGTGGTAAACAAGTGAATTCTATGTGATGCCACCCCACCTCCTTTCTTCTGGGCTGCTCCTTATTCCCATTGTCCATTTTTGCCCAGCCACATGGGACTTTATTCTCAAGTGGTTGCCAGTGCTCTGCCGTATATGAACCAGGAGTGATGGTTTCAGGTGTTTTATCTTCCAGAGGATTCACTTTCAGTAGAGACTCTCTTAAGACTGAAACGCTATAAGGCCTCCAATGGCAGGATTTTAGATAGTGAAGAGAACATTTCATTCAGGAGAGCCCTGTGGGGTGACTCACAAATAATATTAAATGGGCAACTGCCAACTCTAGGGCATCCTAACTTATTCTTGACTTGGTGGGTTCCGCAAAATGTATCAGAATTTCCTAACTTGGACTTCTGAAATGAATTCTGAGCTCACTCGCCTTTGTCCAAATGTAACATTTAATGGACATGTTAAATTCAAATATGAAAGAGACACATTTTAATAAACTGTAAATGCAAGAAATTTGGAAGTGAAACTTCCCTACTACTTGTCTTCAACTGATAGGTCCAGGGAGACTTTGGGTTGTAGTGTGTACAAAGTCCTATAAATAAGTCAAATTTTTAAGGCTTGTTTTCTTCACTAAACCAAAGGCACTCTAGTATGGCATATAATTAAAAACTTCATGGTAAAATTTTTTTAAAGGGCTGGGTTATAAATTGATTGGCTTATTAGTGTAGATAGAAGATTACTTTTTACATGATTGAAACACATTTTTTCTTGAGAACTCTGGCATTCTTTTTCAAGATGCAAAATCAATTGAATACTATAGCAAATGTACAAAATCTGCATCAGTATGTGGGGGGAAATGAATAGAAGAAATTATGGTGCAATTCCTTCTCAAGAGTGTTTAGTAAAACTTGTAGAAATTGGCAGTTGATGAGAGGTTTTAGCTCTCATAATCACTTTAGTCCTTACTTCTGGGATTACACCATTCTTACAAAGTAATTCTCAAAATCAGGACTTTATTTTTCCTAAGCCTTCATAGACGTGGCAAAGTGGTCGAGAAAAGGTCCATTTTCTTCAGTTGTCCAGAGAGAACATGATTCTATTTTCCTAAGCTGTTTTTGTCTCCTCAGTCTTTTGATATACTTGTAAATGAGTTTTGTTTACCATTCTAATATTCATTTGGCAAGTATTTTCTAGCTTTCAGACGTGGACTGGCATTAAAAGATCAATGTTTTATGCTTCTTTATCCCTTCATTCAACAAATCATTATCTAGAGGTGAGGACTCTATGTATATACATATATATTTGATCTTTTGTTCAGCTATTAGAAGAGGGGCAAGGGTCTATATATTTTTTCAATCTGTTTTCTAGAAAATTAAAAATAGGTTTAAATTGGCACATTTCAATGCTCATTAAAATATCGTGTAGGCAAGGAACTTATATTACCTACTGTTTCTCTAATTGACACAAAAAAGGACTCTGTACATAAATTTATTCCTTAGGTACTAAAATCTGTTAACTTTTTGTGGCCTCATTAAATAGTCAAAAGGAAATACTCCTGGGAGAGAATGGGGAGGATGAAAAGAGGGTACAATATTTTGCATTGACCATGGGATTAAAGAAGCTGTATTCAATTTTAAAAGGAGAATTTTATTGATATTATACTAAATATTCTAGTTTCAAATTTAACAAAAAAGTGTGCTAATTAAAAAGCTGGATTTTAGAATATTTAGTTTAAAAAATGGGAATAATAGTCAGTTGGTAGGTTCCTCTGGATAGCTGTATTTTCCCTTTGTACTCTTCACAGGGCTTTGTGTGTTACTGATTCATGAGATTTTAGAACTGGGAAAGGACCCAAGTGAAAGACACATTAATTTAACAGGGAGGAAGTCAAGACTCATAGAGTTAAAACATCACAGTGTTTACAGAGATTATTCAGGAATTGTGATTTGGAGCTTTTTTAAAAAAGTTGTGTGAATTTAGAATGTTTGATATTAGTTGAAAACTTATTTTTGGAATGTTGTCATTCTAGTAACTACTTAATCAATTATTAGACGGACAAATAAATGTCACCTTCTTTTACTTTTCTATTTTCTATATTTCTAGCTCTGTGCACTAGAGATTCACTATTTTGAAATTTTTATGTTTTTGAGTCACATTAAATCGCATTACTATGTATCGGTAGTAAGTATCTGTTGCTTTATAATTGAAAAGTGAAATTGTGGACTTCTACTTATGTCCTGTGTTAATGCGGGAAAATTAGGTGAAGATTTTACATGAACACAAACTAGTAGATATTCATGAACTAAAAGAAGTACTGACTTTCGAGTGAAGTCTTCTTACCCTGTAGTTTTGACAAACATAATATGGGTGGCTCAGAAGGGCAGGGGGCCCTGGGGGCATGACGGCAGACATGCTGTGGTCCTGTGGCACCTCGTGTTTGCTCCAGTGACCTCAGCTCATCAGTGCTAAAGCCGTCTGACCTGCCTGGCTTTCTTTCCATCTGCGCTTGCCAGTGGTCATTGCAGCAAACAACATCAAATCTTTCTTTCAAGCACGTAGAAATATAATATAAATTAAATAATAAGCAGTTTGATAAATACTGAGTGTTGCAGTTAGCAAAGATTCCATGGCAGAATCTAAGTGGAGAGTGTTACCTACAGTCGTATGTGGTTGGGGCCTGCACCAAGGGAGCTATTCTGGAGAGGTGATAGCTGAACCAGGTTCCAAGGAGTCAATAGGCATTTCTCCAAAAGACAGAAGAAGGAAGTATTTCAGGCAGTTAAAAAAAAAAAAAGCACAAAGTTTGAGAAGCACAAGAGGGCACAGTATGTTCTAAAACAAGAAAGTATTTAGAAAGACTGGTGAAGGATCGTCAGGGTGTGGAAGTGCAGAGGGATTACGCGGGTGAGATTGAAAAAGTCACTCCCAGAAGGGCAAAGCAGAATTCATACAATTCAGAAGGCTTGAGCACTTCTAAATTTCTCCACTTTGAATACGTCATACAAAATAAAAATGACACTAACCTTTAATTAAAACATAAATCTTATATATAAAACATATGTGGGTATATATGTATACACACACACACACACATATATAGATACTGAAATGAGAAAGCTTCTTTCCAGTCTTCATTGTAGAATTTTAGAGAAGTTACTAAAAGCTGAACTTGACTCATTTTCTGTCATATACTCGGTCTCCCAGTGAGTCAGACAATTCCATTGAAAAGGCTTATAAATCATAATACAGATTTTGGGGTTTATCCTGAAGGAATTGGTGTGATATTGAAGGATATTTCATAAGGGATTTTTGTGATCACTTTTGGTTTTTCCAAAGATTATCTTGTCGGCATTGTGGAGAATAGCCCAGAAAAGCTTGAGATGAGGTAAGGAGAGACCTGGGAGGAAGGTAACATTATGCTTTCTCTGTGTTAAGTGAGGACATCACAAGCCAGGAAGCATCACTGAAGGTGAAAATGAGGGAAGGGTCCTGAGAAGTAGTCATGAGGCAGGAGCAGCAGACAGTACTGGCCAGTGAAAGAAGGCGGGAAGGAGAGGGAGAAGGCACGGGAAGGGCTCCTTACAGTCGGGAAGGAAGATGGTGAATCAAGGAGGCCTGTGTAATACGCTGATGCAGTCAACCCATCAGCACTTGGATGGACTAGTCCGCTGCTGAGGTAGATCTGGAAACATCAAGAACTGAAACAATGAAGCAGATGAATAAGACATGAGTTAAAGGTGAAGAGAGTCATTTCTCCCAGGTCCTCACTGAGGCTTTGGAACATTGACAAGAACTTGTCTGAGCAGCTTTTTTGTTTGTTTGTTGTCTTTGGGGACCGGTCCCTGGGTTCCGGATGTACACAGTGCCGCCCTGTGCCCCCCGGGCCCTCACATCTCCTCCAGTGTGAGGCAGCTCTTTCTTCACCATCCTCCTATCCCAGCTTTCGCCTCTCTAAACTTCTGTTCTTGTTAGGATATACCTGCTGAGTGCCGTAGTTTGGGATTCATGAAAACACGCCAGTTGGCATTTCACTAATAATAAATTTGAAACTAACAATTTGGGAATGCAAGAAGTGATTCCTGGGGAGCGATGGGTTCATATAAGAAAAAATAGATGTTGTTATTTAAAAGGAGCTGTTTGTGGAATTACATGTTGTTTAATATAAAATTGTATTTTTCAAGCAACCTAAAACTGTGGGGTTCAAGTGATTCTCTTGCCTTCCAAGTTGCTGGGACTACAGGTGCCCACAACAATCGGCTGTTTTTTAGAGATGGATCTCTCTCTTCTGGCTCAGGATGGTCTTGAACCTGTGAGCTCAGGCAATCCACCTGCCTCAGCCTCCCAATTGTTGGGATTACAGGCATGAGACACTGTGCCCAGCATACTTTTTCTTATTGTAATAAAATTTTATAATTAAAATATAACATATAAAAATACAAAAGGAATAAAGAAAAATGATAAAAAAAATTTACCCATATTAAAATCTATAGATAAGTAAAATTATTTTTTATATGCAACTGTCATATATATGTAATTTTCCTACACTACTGAATATTCTTTAGGAACATAATTTTAAACAGTTTAATAATTCATTTTATTTAACCTTGAGTATGTGTCTTTTGGGTATGTATAACATTGGTAAATTATTACTATTAAAATAAGATTTTGATGGCCAACTTTGACAATGCTGCTATGCTATTATTATCTGTCTTCATTTGCTAATGCTAAATTCCTACATGCAGAATTAGCGAATCAAAGTATTTGAAAATATGTCTCTTGATGCATATTGTCACATTTCCTTTTGTCGAGGTTATGCCCAAATCCAAAATATTCTGAAATTCATTCCTTAGGCCAGATTAATACTGTGTTAATTCTAATTGTTCTCTTGAATAATCCTGAGAAACAAGTCTTTGCCCTTTAAATGAAAAGTAGTCAGATATTAATAGGCCTCTATCATAGGAGATGTCTCAATTGTTTCCAGCTAGTTCCTATCATTGTCAGTAAGATTTTTCATCCATTTCGAATAATAGGTAGAGAAATTATCAGTGTCAAGGTAGCATTTGTCAGATTTCAAGTGTCTTGATACCAGTTATTTTATTATTATTTGAAATCATGTTGTTTTACCCTCTGAATCAAAGGACCTTAGGAATGCCATGAAAATTTTTAAAGATAAATTATTTTCAAAAGGATTTCAAATCAGAGTAAATATGTTCTTTTTTTTCTTTGCTCTTTTTTAATCAACATAATTTAAGTGTGCTGGGGAATTTTAACCATAGGTTCAAGGGTGCCATGAGATTAAAAAGCTTGAAAAACATTGCTCTAAATGGTTTGTCCATCAAGTCACACTTGGCAAATGTATTTACATTGATACTCATTATTATACCAATGCCACTTGATTGAAATTTTACATGGGCCACAGTACTGCCAAAAAAAGGACACAGAATAATCTATTTTTTACATTAGCATATAATGTGAAAGAACCATGAGTTAAAGTGCAGTTTTAAAAACTTGTTCTCAGCTTGATGAGAAGACTGGTTCTCCTTTAGTCACTTGTTTAAAAAAAGAAACTGAATTCTTCAAATATTAGACCTGAAAACATGATACCATTCCTGTTGGGAATTCTTCCAACAAGCATTGACCAAGTACTTCTTGGCACCATGAGATGTGAGCACAAAATCATTGAAATAAGGGAGACTTTTTAAACATACAGTTATTTTCCATATTAAAAATATTTAAGCATTCTGGTAGTTATATAATATTTTGTCATTTACTTGTAACGTAATTTACTTACACATTATAGTATTATCTATTAAGTTACTTCTAATAAGATCAGCATATTTCCTAGTAAACATTTGTTTTTACTTTTAACAGTTTCGACATTGGCCATTGTAATCATGTAGGATTATTCTGTGTACAAGGCATAAAATAAAGTTCTAAAGTAATTTTTTTGGAAATCGTTGATTGTTTCAATATTCATTATTAAATAACAATTTTCTTCTCCACTGATTGATGAGAATCCTTTATCATACCCAAAACAAATCAATCTTTTGCTGTTATTTCTGGATATTTTGTTCTTTTGGTGAGGTTAACAATTCTTCATAACCGTTTTTAAATAATGTAATTTCATATAGTTTATAGCTCAAAGAACCAGCCTCTCCACCAAATTTTTTCTCTTCTCAGTTTTCATAACTATTCTTCCTGATTATTTTTCTAGATATTTTTCTTCTGAGTTCTAAATACATGAGATTTTTATTATAATTGACTTAATCTATAAATTATTTTTGTAAAATTAAATTCCTTATATGACTGTGACTTCTCATTTAGCATCAATGATTTTCATTACCACCCTTATATTATATGAGATTATTCTTATATAATCTTTCATTACTAAGAAAATTTCATTACTATCCTTATATAAGAAACATCTCTAAAATAGTCATAAACATTATTATGTGTTAAAAAGAAATGATTTATTCTGAATTACAGATGATGTTTTCTACTGCATCTTTTAATTGATCATTGCCCTTATATTGTCTCATTATTTCAGTATCTAAGTTGCTCCATTTTTATTATTGTTATTAATATCGTACTTTGTGAAATTTATAAATTTTTATCATAGATATGTATGTATAGGACAAAATTGTATATATGGGATTTAGTACATCCACAGTTTCAGTCATCCACTGGGGCTCTGAGAACATCCGTGCCACGGATAAGGGGGAACTATTATAATCTAGGATTTTACATTAGAACGTAATTCTAAGGATAAATCAGGAAAACATTTAAAAATATTTTGACTAATATTTATTTTATCTTTCTTAAAAATATAAGAAGATTGATGAATGGAGTAAGGAGCTAGGGGTTCCAACGTTAGAGACAGCAATCACATGATATAAGAAAGTAGACTTTAAACAGCCTTTATGATTGATAGTTTGGGGTTCATCTGTATATTAATGTATTTTAGGGACAAAATAAGCATTGCTTTATTCATTAAGTATACAAAAGCTTCTTCTAATCATATAATTTTATTCAAACTGTGTTTACTGAACAGTGATGTTATATACCTGCTGAGAAACAGTCACAGCCACCAACAAGGCTTTAGGGAACATTTCCAAGTGTGCAGCCTCTAGGGACCAGTTTTTTTTTTTTTTTAATTTATTCACACAAAACACACATTTAGAAAAGGTGGAAACTGGAAATCAAAGGGAAGTGTCGGCAGAAAAGGGGGTTGTTTTTATCTTCTTCCTCCTCAATGGCTCTAGCAGAGTTATTTCTGCCCCCTGAATAACAGGAAGGAAAAATGAGAGCTGATTATTCATCACTACTCCTATTTTTATTTCAGTTGGCCCAGTTTAGAAATAGAAATAAAAATAATTTCTGGCTTATTTTTATAGGCCATACTTCAGTTTTCATGTCGATTTTAAGTTAGTGAGTAGTTAACAATTTTTTGAATATTTTACGGTAGTAGGTACTGGTGTTCTTATGATGTTATTACACTGAATTTTAAAATAAATCCCGTAATTTAATGCCATCCCTCAATATATGTGGTGTAATTAGCAATATTAGATCAAATGGTGATGGAAAATAATGATGTCGGGGGGGGTTATTCAGTTTATATTTGTATATTAACCTTGCATCTCCTGTCTACCCTGGATATAGAAAATTGTGATGAGAATCATTCAATAATTTGCTTTCTCTAAGCAACATTTATGTATGGTTTTAACAGTAATCATTTGTTTTAAATGGGCTGAATTCATAAGCTTGTGTCTTTAATGGTACTAATTTATGAATGCCAAGTTCTACAAAATAGGTTTGTATTAACAATTAATGCTAGCAGCATATGGTGCATATTTTAAATCATGATTAGATGGGGTGGTTCTGCACAAACTGCAAGGAAAAGTATACTTTTGTGTGTTATAAAATATAGTTCTTTTTTGGGTTCGTCTTCACAATTTTTGTTCAAAAAATAGGGCAGTAAAAGTTGACCTACGCTATTTTGGGAATCAATAAGAACTGGCTGAGAGCTACCAGGCTAAAATTCTATTTGAACATAACTCCATGAAAGTGCGGCTTGAGTGCTTTTGGTATCTAGCAAACCTCTTAGCTAAATGCCATCATTTTAATGTTTTAATAATGTATGTTTGCTGATGATAGGATGACAATGATAGGTACAATTTCCATTTATCTGGTTATATTTGAGAAATTAATGATTTATTTCCTCTCATAGCCATTATTAGGAGGTATCTGAGAGACTTAAGAGCTCAGAGGGCAGGGTAGAGCTTTTTCCTATACTTTGAGTACTGGAAATGGCTCTGCATGGATTACTTTAAAATGCAGTCACCAATCACTGACCTTGAATTGACCTCTGACTGCCTCTTCTGTCCTATACTCCTCCATCAGTTGCTGAGAAAATTTGGATCTTTCCCATTGAGCCCTTGCATTTTTAGAATTACCTGTTCTAACCTGAACATTTCTTGTCTTTGATGAATCTGCTGACTTTCTCTCTGTTACCTCCTTCAGATAAATCTTTATAGATGTTTATTAGTTGACTTTCTATGAAAAGCAATAATCCATTTGTGGAACTGTAGAACAGACTAATTCAAGTGTGATAGATTCCATGAGAACTGGGGTCAACTCCCAGAACACAGCAGGAGGAACTTCTGGTGCTAACAAATAACTGCTCCTTATTTGTCTGAACTTTACTAGCTCAGATTACCTTTCTTACTAAAACAGCATATTCATTCCCTAAGCATTTTCATTCATAGATAGAATTATCAGTTGTTTTCATTTTTAAAATTAGTATGAAGTCTGGCAGAAGCTGATTCCAGCCTCCACACTCTCTCCCATCCCATCTCATCTCCTCCCCTCCCTCCTCCCCTTCTTCTTTTCTTTAGTGGTGAAACCACTAAAAAGTCTAACAATAACAAAAAGTAGTCATGGATGAGACCAGAGAGGGAGGTTTGATGTCTATCAGAGAAAAGCTAGGGAGCCTTCATTAATTTGTGGTGGCCCTTTTATCATCGAATCCTATTAGTAAAGACTGAGAACCAGCCCAGTGTTCTTCTCTTGATCTGTTTTGGCCACAGAAGCTGGAAAAGAGAACTAGTATCACTATAGCAGGAGGGACCAGGAGAAGAAGTAAAATTTACCAAAATGTAGTAGGCTCTTTATTTTTATTTAGTTTTTTCAAGAGACAGAGTCTCACTTTGTCACCCTCTGTAGAGTGCTGTAACATCACAGCTCACAGCAACCTCCCACTCTTGGGCTTAGGCGATTCTCTTGCCTCAGCCTCCCGAGTAGCTGGGACTACAGGCGCCCACCACAACACCTGGATGTTTTTTGTTGCAGTTTGGCTGGGCCTGGGTTTGAACCCACCACCCTTGGCATATGGGGCCAGCGCCCCACCCACTGAGCCACAGGCGCCACCCTGTAGTAGGCTCTTTAATGTGATAGCAAATGATACTTCTTTGTTATTCTCTATATAGTAGCTTTTATAATATGGGTTTCTATGTGCAGAATATAATCATGATTTAGTACAAAAAGATGAATATTAGGAATTTTTAAAATTCAGAACTTTCCCATCTAAATACCATACATGCAATATATCAAAGTATTTTTAATTTAAAAAATATGTTATACTTTTACATTACTAAGTCAGGATGCTGTGTTCTAAATATAGGAGCAAAATCAAAAAATCTTGAGAGTAATCATGTTAGATTTATATTTATGCTTATTTTTCCACATGTATAATTTATTGCATCTATAATAGACACAGATTGAAGGGCTGATTATTGGATAGCTCCTTAACCATAGAAGTCACGTTGCTGGACACAGGATTAGAAAGATTAGGGGAATTGTTTAAAAATTGTTTTGTGCTTTTATTTTTAGCCAGAGGAAAATAACATTCATTAGAAAACAAGTATTTTACATAATATTTTAAGAAATGAATCAGGTCCAGTGCAATAGCACATATCTGTAATCCCAGTACTCTAGGAGGCTGTGCAGGGTGGATTGGGGAAGAAGTTATTTAGTTGTTTTTTTTTTTTTTTTTTTTTT